>NW_019101319.1:0-39790 GCF_001856785.1 Myzus persicae
ATGATTATTGTTAATGTAATATTAGATAAAGTTAGTTGACTAAAACCGGTTTTGGATATTGTGATGAATATCGCATTGTTGTAGAATATGCGGGTAGTAGTGGTGGCGTGTGTCTCACACAAATGAGCATTTACTACTCACACAACAGCAGTAAGCGACTTCAACTGTTAAACTAAATGCCTATCGCTTACTCCTTAGAAATGGAGCACTTCCAATCCCCTTAATAATAATTTGGCAACGTCGCATCCAATTTCACGTGCAATCGTACTCTTTCGAATAGTCAAAAGCATGTTCTTTGTTATTCCGGCACTGCGCGCAATCGTATGCCCAAAAAGGTAAAACGCGCGCAATCGTTCTCCACCGGGTTTAACAGATTTTGGGCTTTTCTTTATCATGACTCATGAGTTATTGTTTATTTTCCACCCGATAATCAGAACCACGGTCTGTAAGTATAAGAAATTAAGAAATAGTATTATACTATTATTCCTTTTATTTTGGACAGAATGGCAACATTTATAAACGATCAGGTAAGAATAATAACTAAGAAATATTTTGTTTTAATAACTTGTATAATAGTTTTATAGTATGTAGCCATGTAGGTACCTAATTAAGTTGAATATAGTGTCGTGTTGACCGTGTTGTGGAGGCAATGTCAGTGGTTATTTTAACTGGTGTACACGATGTAGACAAGATATCTTCTCTACATCGTGCTGGTATAGCCATTAGACATTAGTCGTATAGGTACGACTCAATTATTGTCACTTGGCGAAATAATATATTTTGTCCCCAAGTACCCAAGTAGTATTTGTGATAAGTAAATGGCATCGTTTTTTTTCTTCATAGTTGTATCATTGATTATAAATACTAGTATTTATAATCAATGGTTGTATGTATTATGTATATACTCAAAGCCTAAACATTAATCATAACGTATTATAATAACTATATTATTTAAATACATGGTATAATATAATGCAGGTACCTACTTCTTTTTTTTGTCAGCAATATAATATATAATATATATTACCCATGGCTAAATAGTTAGTTTGAGTATATTACCTATGTATGTTGTTGGTAGGTATATAATAATAATAATAATAATAATAATAATAATAATATATAATATAATAATAAATTAATAACTAATAATAAAACAGTTATCAAATTTAAATACATCACACAATTGGATTTGGGTATAACTATTTATCTATCAAAACAAGAAGGTAAATTTTGTATCTGTGATTAAATTAAGCCTAGACTGAGTTAATCAAATTCATAACTATCAGTTTTAGAAGTAGATAAAGCAAAAGTTATTAAATGTTTCCTGTTTCTTCTGTAACTACCTCCTTTTGTACCTTCAACTATATCTATAAGATCTAGGGTATTTAACAATCTGAATAATTTAGGGATTAACTTAAATAAAACATTTTCAACAACAGTAAGAAGTCTTAAAGTTTTATTTTGTTTTAATTTTAATATTTAGCCATTTTATCTGTTTTTATTTTAACTTTAATTTGACATTCAATTAATTTATTTTATTTGGGTTTTAATTTATTTATTGTAACGTGTGATTTAGTGTGAAATGACTGACATCAATAGCTTGATTGGAGGACAAAGATTTTTTTTAGGAGTGTTTTGATATTGCATTAAAGCAATATAATATGAATCATTATTACATTCCTTAAATTGTATGTACTTACAATTGTATTAATTGTTTGTATTGATCTTTCTGCTAAACCATTAGATTGAGCATAGTTTGGACTTGAAATAACATGCTCTAGGTATACCTCAATCAAACATAAATTGTTTAAATTCTTATGAGCTAAATGGTGAACCATTATCTGAGACTATGAAATACGGTATTCCAAATATAGCAACTATTGGTTTTTAGATGTTGAATGACAGAAATACTTGTAAATCCTAATGATAAATGTGCAATTTCTTTAAATTTGGAATCATAGTCTACAACTAATAAATACATGTTATTATCAAAATGAAGTGTATCAATACCTAGTTAAAACCAAGTTCCATTCTTTTTCTTTTTAATGCCCAACTTTCAAAATTTCGTTTAGCTATAATTAATGATTATCAAATATATATTTTAATAAATTAAACACAGTTAGCAAAAATCCACAGTCACAATAGCCAATAGGAAATGTAAAATAAAAATAATAACACCTGATAAAATATTAAATAATACCATAGGGCATAGGCCATAGAGTAGGAATAGGTAAATTATATTATTGTACTTGCTTACTTTATACTTTATAGCTCATTAATGTTTATGGAAGAGAAAATTATATTTTAGACATTAACATTCATACGCATTGTTTAAAAATAGAACAAATCGAATTTATTACGATACCAAGATATGTATATGAACATTAAACGTAGATACTAGATAGTAGATACGTCATACTTAGCTATCACTAATCGAAAAATTATTTATTATTAATATGGTTCTTTATTTTTGTTATTAGAATATCGATTATATTTATTTATATTTACATTTATACATTATTTAGATTTAGCACGATAGTACATACAACAAAATAGATGTGTATTTATACGGGTATCGATGAATTTATACAGAGGCCTCTAGGCCCGAATGCAGGTTAATGCAGATTAATACAAATATTACAAATACGCATTAATACTGTATAGCCACCAGGGATCCAGCCAGTATTATAAAAATTTACTTTTATATTATTATTTCTTTTTAGTTTTTTTGGGATTAGGGCTTTTGAGTAAAATATTAATGGGGGCCTACTGGGAAAATTTCCCGATGGGCCTATCCGCCCACGTGCATGCCTTACTATTTGTAACAATAAGTTTTACTTCAGGGTTTATAATAGGTTAAAATATTAAATCTTTTATTAAATTTGTACATATTTCTATTTCCATGTGATCTCCATGAATTATTTTTAATAGCTTTGATTTTTTAGGAATGAGTAAACTTTTGTTTTTAAAAAATGAGTTATCAATTACTCTTAGATCTTTTTTATAAGTCCAATATGGTTTAAGTGTGTCATCAATTTATTTTTTATTTACTGGTCAACCATTTTTATAATTTTATTTCAGTTATTTTTTGAATGACTAGATCGTTTAATGTTTCTTTCTTTATCAAATTTAATTAATTTTTTGAAATAGCTAAGTTTTGAATTCAATTTTGAACTTGCAAGATTCTATCATCTTCAATTCCACCAACTTCAGTTAAACTTATGTTTCACCTATGTTAGAACAATTGAACCTTTAATATAAATATTTAACTATAAAAAAATTTTCAAAAGAGTAAGTTTGACGAATTTTCTTATAATTTGAACTTCTAATGCTTATAAAAAAAAACTATGTCTATGTAACTATACAACTTTTGAAAAGCTAAAACAACTTATGGTTACGAAAATATTTTATACTCTTAAGTGAATTATTGATTAAGTATATTAAATTTTTTCTCGTAACTAATCAATTGTTCACCAATAGATTTTAACTTGCTCATTACATCAGCTGCCTACCTGAACGAAGTACTTGCCTGTGAGTTGGAAGTTGAAGTTGTTTTTTTCAAAATCTGATTTACCGTTATGCGGCGTTTTAAGATACAATAAGCAATAAGTCGCCGATAGCAGAGTAGCTAATCAAATAAGGACCGCACTGTACGACAAGTAAAACTGTGGTTTAATAACATAAATAAAGTATAGAAATTAATACTAAAAACACTCTGAATTCAACATTATTATTTCGAGCACCGGAGCACCTACTACACATTTGCACTATATCGGCATGGAATGGCGGACAGTTTCCCCCCGGACATTTTCCCCCCGACTGTTTTTGGCGTAGTAGGACATTTTCCCCCCCATTTTTTTTTTAAGTTTATTATTTATTATTTAATAAGAAATTTTTTTCTTTTTCAGTAAAATATAATTTAAAAAAAAAATGAAATTAACCTATTTTACTTATATACAATTTTTTTATGTCTTATTATATTTATGAAAAAATGGGGGGAAAATGTCCGCATCGGAACATTTTTCGGGGGGAAAATGTCCTACTACGCCAAAAACAGTCGGGGGGAAAATGTCCGGGGGGAAATTGTCCGGATACCATCGGCATGTCACTCATTACTAAATAATTTTATTTTTCGGTGACAAGTCTACACGAGTATAACAAACCTGTAGATTTATATTATTTTCATGGTTTTTAATCGACGGGATACAAAAGAGTAACCCTCACCAAATCCGGGCAGCGGGAAATAAGCGGTCCTACCGGATACTAGTCCGAAGCAGATTAAAAAATAAATATAACTAAATAATTATAGAGGTCATATTTTGTCGGTCGGACGAGAGATTGTTAGATATGGGGTTAAATACTTTCAATAAAAATAAACATCAATTGGAATGTTTTATTATAATGTACTAATGTATTCATAATAGACGAATTATGTACTATACGTACATTTTTGTTAATAGTGACATGGTTTTAAATCCATGACAATATCTGAATATCGCTGTCTTTCTAACCTTTAGACATTTTATTGAGATAATAGTAAAATATAAGTGGATCTGTAAAGGTATATTCAAACAGAAAGCAAGCTGACTTCGTTTCCTTTGTAAAATAATTAAATATTACAACCAGATCGCTGCTCACCGAGACCGAGGTTTGCCCGCTCTCTGTAAAATAATCGTTTTAACTAAAGAGCCTAAAGCGTACAGTTTAAAACATTGATATTATACATATGGATAAAGGCATAAAGCATTCACTAAACATGACTACAATTATATTCTAGAAAAAATTCAGTTAGATGGACAATTATTTTGGTCCCGATTCAAATACATAATAAACTTCCTATATTATAATTTATAAAACATCAAGTTATACATTATAAATTATAATACTATACAAGTAGGTGTATAAAATAAGAATTGTATTTTTGTTACAGTCAGTAATATTATACATTATTTACTGAGCGTGTACAGCAGTAGCGAGAAGTGAGGTTTCTGGTTGGGGAAACACTGAAAAAAACTAATACGAGATAACTAATACGTCTGGACACTCCTTCTATTTTATCTATACAGCAAGAAATAAATGTTCAAAAATTAAAAACAAAATGAAATATAATATTTAAAACGTTATAACTTCCATAAAATTTAAAATAATAATCGAATATAATAACAAATATATTTTAGCAAACAAAATAAAATGTTATTTAATATACTGTATACATGCAACTCGCATTAAGATGACGTTTAAAAAACAAATTTACATTAAATCTATATTTCTATTTTTGTCTTAGAATATAATTCAATAAGGGACATGGTTTTTATTTTTTAATTGAAATTTTTTTCTTATGAATAGTTAATTATTTCATCGTTCAAAATGGTTAAATCATCAGCCATGAGAACAAATTACAAATTACTTTATAAAAACAATAAATATTTAGAAACACGTACGATGTACCTACCACGATGGCGTGACTACGCGACGGCGACGTCAATCATGAAGGACATGAGGTATAACCCATCAGGCATTACGAACGGCGAGACGCGTCTCATAGCGTAGATAGTAAACCCCACTTACATTAAAAATCCCCATGTACCCGCGCTCTCAAATTCGCGAGACGTTGCGTTGCAACCTTTATTTAATATAATACCATATTTGGAATGACCCGCACCGCCAGCTCGTTCCCACAGCCCTCATATAATCTATTTTAAGAATTCTATGAATGTACAACGGAAACCCGATTTTAACGAATATTGAAACATACATCATACTTATACGAAATATCGTATAAGATATATAAATTCAAATTTTTAAATATCTTATAAAACATTATTATTTTTTTTCCCGTGTTTTAATTTCTAAGTGGGGAGACATTGTCTCATTGCCTCCTATGACGCTTCGCCACTGGTGTACAGATTTTTAGGTGTGTCAGTAAATAATAAATAATACATAATCAATACAAATTTTAAAACTCATTTTATTGCAATAATAATAAAATAATATTTAAATTATTATTTAAGTGGCCAGGGTCTGACCAGTCGGACCAGACAATCATTATTGTTTTGTCATATGCCACGCAGAAATTGGAGCGACGATGGATTATACTGTAAGTACATGTGTTCGTGTTATCAACGTTGTATATAAATATAATAGAAGTATTCAAGTACGTGGTACCACCTACAACGGAGTAGCAGTTCGATCTGTCACCCCACCCGGTGGCCGGCGGCTTCGGGGTCGTGGCTGTTATCAGCATCAGATTCAGCAGCTGAGCTGCGGCTGCGGCGTCGGTGGCGTTGTCATTGGACACGCCCGGCGGCGTGAGTATTGTATACAGGATATAGTGATAAGACGTCGCGCGCGCGTCGGCAGTCGGTCCGCGGTCGCCCGTCAGTTCGCCTCGCCGTCGGTCCTCGGTTACATCGTCGTGTTTATTATACTGTAGTTATGTGTTATAATTTTATTCTTCTCGTTTCCCTCCCGTTGCCGGACAGCTGAATATCTTGGTTTCGTTTCGTATCATAACCACTATAGGTAGATACCTACAACTATAATACAAGGGCAGTATACTAGCAATAATATTATTATCATTGCCGGGGACGTGCGCGCGCACGCCGCCAACCACCCGATCGTTGGACGCAGAGCTCCCCGCTGAGGGTGCCATAGAAGGAAGTTACTACGAGGAGAGGGAAGAGCTTGTGAGGGTTACAACCACCGTCATCCGCGCGATCGCGCCGGGAGCTGCGCTGTAGCCGTACGCGCCCGTGCTGCCAACGGCGGCCAAACGTAAGACGACCCTCGACGATTGATCGGCATAATAATATTTTATTCCGAATTATCTATTAAAACAGATCTTTTAATCTATTCAGATCATTGATCTTCTTAGATCCTTTAATCTATAAAATATAATACGTAGATGGTGGGCTGCAATAAAAAATAAAAAAAGTATGGTAATTATTTATTTTAGTGTAACGAAAATTTGACGACATCGATGATTATAAATTTATAACGCACGGTGGTATTGTAGCGTTTTTACCTATATATGTCGGCATTCGGCGTATCGAATAGAATAGGACACAAGGAAATCGATCGAATAATTTAAAATATGTAACTAATATTGCATTTTAAACCTTTGCAATGCGTGTTATACTGCGTCGAGGTTGTTCTATATAATATATTATATATCATCGGTAGAATGTGAGCGAAGAGGGGTGACTTTTTGTTCGTATTGTTTCCCGACGGTTACTATATTGGTAATGTAGGTACCTATTATACTACTATAATTTCACGGGGGTAAACGTTCAGAATAAAAGTATACACATACCTACTTATAGGGTTTCTGACGATGAAATGTCCTAGCACTGTTATACGCGACCGGCAAACGTGATTCGATTTCGAAAGCGTATTGCGTATAACGTATACCATTAATAATACACTAAGTGATTTTTTAAGCATGCTTACCCTATTTTTATGCTTAAATTATACATTTATTCAAATTCCAAATTTTTGAATTTTTAAATACATTCTAAGACTATTTTTGAACCATTTTTTTTTCTGTTTGAACCGACGGCGCCGCAGGGACTGCTTTCGCATTACTGCCGCGACGCCGCAAATATTTTTGAACCTAACCTAATCAGTAATCACTTAAGAATGATCCTGTTACAATTGTTAAGAACCAATGATTATATGTTAGCATGATATATAATAGCTCGTATAATAGTGTTTAACAATATTGTGCAACGGAAGGATTTGCAAATTTAGGCAAACGCTGGCTACAGGCCTGACTCGTATTGCAAGCCGTTGGATTTTATTAGGGTATTAAGACAGAACATTATTACTCTCGCCCGAGCATTCTTTTTGTCTGACCATTTTATAAAACATTATATTGATCTTTAATTGTATTGTAAATTTTCTTTTCAATTTTAAATATAGAAAGTAATAATATTAGTTCAAAAGCGTCTATTTAACTTATATGTGCACGGACATCCATGGACATCCGTAACTCAATACACACTTCCATTTTTCAAAAAGTATCCTCCCTTTTTCATTTTTAATTATTAAAATCAAGAAGATTTTTTTTTTTGAGAATTCAAGCTAGTAGTTTTTGAGTTATATTACTTTGTGTCCTAAGGATAATATGTACATGGCAATGGGTTAAGTATACGCAAGGCATATGTGATTTTAAAATGTTTGTAATTACTCAATAGTTATCAATATAAATAATTTTTACAACTGATCCGAGTATAATAAATACTACATCTAGTATTGTATATGTAGTTTATATTTAATAAAAACCATTTTTACAAATTATTATCCTTGGTATGAATACTTTTATAACCCAGAAACTACTGATTTTAATTTTGATTTAGATACGTCAGAATTTTAAAGAAAATCATAAACCAAAAAAAATGCAGTAAAAAGGGGGAGGGGGCTCTCATTTTAAAAATAAAATTTTGTATCCCCACAGAATAGTTAATATTACAACAAATATCATACATTTGAAAATATGGTCTTTAGGTATACCTACTTAAAAATTCTAAAACTCAGAATTTGAATAAATTAACTTTTAGGCAAAGGGAAAAATGGGGGTGAGTAATGAGCGTGCTTAAAAATTACGTTTTATACTAGTGCATAGGTAGATCGCTGTAGACATTTTCTCCATTGCCCTTCCATTTCACCTAAAAAATGCTATTTTTTTTTACCTTCAACTTTTGGCCTTTGAGTTTTACTTAGGTGGCATATTGTAAACTGTACTCAGTGCATCAGGAGTGGAAGGAATAATCTAATTAATAAATTAAGCATAGAGTATTTATATAATATATTATACAGTATACATATAAACGATTCGATCGATATTCAATAATAAATATTTTGAAAATGATTTCAATACTTTGTGTTACTTTTATGCGTCAACAGAAAAATTATAGGCGTTTCGTAGTGCCGTAGTCATGGAACTTGATGGCCCATGGGCCTATAGGGGGCGGAAGCTACCTTAAACACAGAAATTAAATTATTGAATAATGATATTAGAAAGAGTCTAATACTAGATGTTAATAATAATAATAATAAAAAAAAAAATAATACTATTTTTTCACTTCTTTTACAAATGTATTTATAACAACAAATTTTTATACTTAAAAATGACCTCAAACTATGTAAGTACTATATTATTCGTTGGTGTAATTAATATTTTTGGAAGAAATTTTGAATTATCACGTACTTACATAGTAATATTAATAAACAGTATACGAATTTATAAGATAATATGTTGAATGTGATTATTTTCTAAACACCTAAACTTACATTTTAAATCATACAATTTTAACTTGAAATAATTTAAAATTGTTTTTATCACAATGTAAAAATGTAATAATAACTAATAACTCAAATTATAAAATTCAAGATACATATAGGTAGCTGGTAATTGGCATTTTATATTGTTATGTTTGTTCAACATAGTTTCTATTAAAATTATAGTATCAACTAATAAGTCACATAATACATTACAAATGTGCACTGTGAAGATTTGTTATAACTTGTGTTAAAGTGAAATAAACAGAAAAATATTTATTTTTTGATTTCTGTTTGTGTCACAATATTTTGATCATAATATAGCATATACTAAATCGGCGGAAACAAGAATCAAACCTTTTTTTTTAATATTGGCGGAACAAGCAATGGCGGAAACGAGAATTTTTAAATTTGGCGGAAACTAGTTATTGTCTCATAGCCATCCGTGCATAATATTTTTATCACTGTAAAGTGTAGAGTAATCTAAAAATGTGTTAATAAAAATACGCTATTCATAATATATTTTTGAGATTTCGAGTTTCGGTATATAAACTGCTTAGTAAAAACATTGTATTTCCTACATCTTTACCATTAACCATCAAAATTGAATTTTTATGTCTAAATTAATTTAATAATATAAAATATTTTTCATATTTTTGTGATTTTGATGAATTTCATCAAAATTTAACGTCCAATGCTTCTAAAAACGTTGAACTAAAATTATTAGTTTCTATAAATAGCACAGAAACAGCTAAATTCTTTTGAAAATTATAACATGTGTGAAAAATGTTAATATAAGTATTTGGTGAAAAATTTAAGTCTTTACTGTTATCCATTTTTGTAAAATCACTAAAACTCAAAATCAAATTTGTCAAAAACTAGTTTTGCGTAAACATCTCCGAAAACGAATTATTCAACTTCCTCATAACTTTTATACTTTATTGTTTAAATCATCTTTTTTAAAAGTTATCATATATCATAAATTATAATACCTATATTTATTTTAAAAAGAATATTTGACTTCTAAACATACTACCTTATTTGATCTTCTGAAATGTGATCTGTAATCGTTTATAAGTATAGTACATTTATTATATTATTATCTTATGAATACTAAGTAGATCATATTAATTATACAGGTTGATTTACTAAGCATTCTCATCCCCATTTTAGATTTTGAGCGTAGCAAATGAATGTATTGTTTTTAAAATTATTTGTGTTTTTCTTTTTCTGTGTCCGTCATCAATTTTCGACTTAACCTTTTTTCTAATATAGAAGTGGATATTTAGTTGGTGCTTTTGAGAGGTCAAAATTAAAATTCTCACTAGTTTCAGAAAGCGTAAGGAAAAACAAAAAAGTGGTAATTTTTATGGACCTCTTTTACCCTCAGAAGTTGGAACACAAAATTAAACAACCCAAAAACTACTCGCATTATGATTCCGCTCATGCTTGGTATGAATATCTTAAATAAATAAATATGTTCCACTCTAACAGTGGCATACTCAGACATTTTCAATTGGGGGTTGTGGGAGTAATATTCTAATATTCACCCCTCCCTCATTAGAGTATACGCTAATGCTAACAAATAATTGAATTATAAATTTATAACTTTTCAATTAGTTTGGTACCTAATATGTTTCACTTTTTATTTTATGATGTTATGTTGTTTCAAATATTTTATTAATTTATTTTAATTTCTAAGACATTAATCCAAGTGGTAATTTACTATGTAACCTACTTACAGTTTATTTATGACTCGTAAATTATGAGTACTCATAAATATAATATTAAACAGGTAAGCAAATAAGACAAACTTACAAAGGTAAATGTTGACTAAAAGCCGGGGAGCAATTAAATAATCATAGGTATAGGTTTCCTGTCTTTTATAGTTTTTTTTCCTTTTTTTTTTGTTCAGGAAAATAATCAATAAAACACATTATTTTTATAACTAAGCTATTCATTTTTATTCTATACTACCTCATTAACCGTAGTTTTAATTTTATACTATTTACTTAATACTATATAGTATGTAGTAACTAGTAAAGATCTATGTTAAATTACTTTTTTATTTATATAAGCTATTCATAATTTATTGTAACTAATAATTATTTACTAAAAACATATATTCATTATATTTACACATATATTTTATAGATATTGATAAGCAAGAAATATAAAACGTGGGGGGAGGGCAAAGTCAAATAAATTTACCACATACAATAAATTAAATTCCTCATAATATGAACTGGTTTTGGATATAATTTTTGTTTCTTAATTGATAGCTGGCCCCGACATTTTTTATTACATACCAGAATATTGTGAATACAAGGACTCTAAACAAAGTGATTCACCAAGCATGCTCTCACCCATTTTTTCGTTTAATAATAGATATATTTATTAAAATTCTGATATTTTGAATGTATACATTTAATTAAATACCATATTTAATGCCTAAATAATTAATTTTACAAAAAAGAGATTGTCATATTTTGAAAAACAGATTTTTGTACATATCTCCACAGAACACATCTTAAGTAGTACAAAAATGTCAAAGATTTGAAAATATGGTTTTTAAGTATATTTAAAAATTCCAAAAATCATATTTTGAATAATTAAATTATTCATGAAGAAAATGGGTTGAGCTTGCTTGGTGAATCATCCTGTAGATACAAGTTACAAATTATTATAAATATTATAACTTATCATTTAATGAAGCAATAACAATTATCTGGTTTTGTAGTTTATTCAAAATAAATATTCTATGTCACAATTCTTTCTGGTATTATAATCTGTTGACACTTTGAGTAATCTGTAATATCCATAGTTTGACACAATATCTACACCAAAAAAGTAGTTATGGTATTATACGATAGTTAATTACTAGTATACTTTCACTTTGTCATATCAGCAATCTTATTATCAAAAACGTTAATAATTTAAAAACAATAACCTTAGTGATAAAAAACATATTATTTAATATTATATAAGTTAAACAATTATAATCGGCAGTTCGTTTTAAATACGTCTTGTGCTTATCGAAATTTAAGTTTTATACCTTTCGATAGCACAATACTCATATCGACGCTCGGAAAGGTAATATGTTTTAATTAATATAACGCCCAACCGTCGCATATTCACGTTTTTCAAGATTTCGAAGAAACAGAATTTTTTCCTTCAACCCAAAGTATCTCGAAGAATGTACACTGTGTCTTGTACACCAAATGAAACACATAAAAGACTAACGTCTGAGTCGTCGTTCTCTTAGCCTCCGAATTCTCCAAATATTTTATTATCATATACCACTACTAATAATAAAAAAAATAATCAAGAAACCTAAAATACAAATTACAATCTTGATCAAATTCGTCAGAGAGCCTGGATATAAAGTTGGATAAAGGACTAAAACTAATCGATGAATATTTTACTATTAATGACCTCTTGGATCTTACTAATTTAAAAACATCTTAAATAATTTCAATAATAAAGGTATGAATATTCACACCACGTGAAGTACAACCACTCAAGCTGTAGTCCAAGCTAAGCAACCAAATGTTCACACTATAAACAAGAAAACATTTGTTTTGCAACATCCTTTTTGTTTTCTCGATATCAAAAATACAAGAAAAGTTCTTATTATTTAAAATTTATTAGGCACTTATTTAGTTAATTAATGATAAGTAATTATTAATTAAAAGAACTCACCATTATTTCATAGAAGTACTTTAAGAAATCAAAAGGTTACAAGAGTATTAAACTGTATGGTAAATAGACTAATCTAAAATTTAAAATAAAAAAGGTATTCTGACGTAAATAAGTCAACTTCAATAATATTATTGTATTGAATAAAAAATGCGAATGTAATAATTGATAATTGTAGATTTTATTAACTTAAAATCATTTTTGTTCACAGTCACTGTTGAGGATGGTCACTGTACGGGCACCGTCATTTCTAGTTCGGCGAATATGCGTCTTCATATTTTTAGGAATCATGGGTTATTCGATTTTTCAAATGACCCGCAGCAATACCTATTACGATATGACAGATCGAAACATTATGCGGTACGTTGAACTAAAATTGCTTTTTTTAAAATTCAGATACATACCTATACATTCAACATTGTTACGTTAGTAAGTCAGCAAAACCTCTTTATAACGGAATCACTTGATACCAACTTATTTTTAGGTTGGAGTTTTCAGTATCGGAAGACTAAAATATACGAGACATAGGTTATACAGGACTGCATGATGTTATTTTCCGTAGCTTAGACAATTCCGTCTTATAGTGGATCCGTTATAAGGAGGTTTTACTGAACATATATTAAGGGCGCTGCTCGTGCCTATTTAATAAGGGCCAATGTTTAGACAATATGAATTAATGTTGCCATCGTCCTTGGCCTTTGCGTTAGACGTAAATTATAATTAGTAAGAGTGCGGTTTTAAACGGATACCGGGCTATCTACGCACGCGCTGCAGATGAACACGTCATGACGTCGACGGCACTACTGACCTAAAAAAGAAACAGTAATTTTTTGCTCAAAATATGCTTTACAGGAAAAATTATTACAATTCGTAGAAAAGTTTGTTATCATTATTTTTTTTTTTTTAGAAAGACCATCGTTTTCCGTAGGGCGCAATGGAATTCTATTCTTTATAACGTTGCTTAAAACAAAAACAATAAAAAACAAAAAAATGTGAAAATTCGTTGTGTTCAAAATCGTATTATATGGTTTACTGAAGCTAGGCGAGGCATGATAGTTTTTCATGTAATACATGATTTTTAGCAAAAAAATAGATTACTTACAGGTCAATTCAAATAAGACTGTAATTTATCCTCAAGCCATCTGCAGGTACCTGGAGCTCTATTTTGCACAGTATGTCGACAATCGACATAAAGATAATGTATTTATTAATTTTAAGTTACTTGAATTTCTATTTCATTCAATATAAACGCCGAATGGCTTTTTGACAAATAACATGCTTGTATAGTGTAGAAAATAAAAATATTATAGCTATAGTACCATAATAGTTATGAAAGGACAAAAATATATATTCGCGAATGTAATATCGTACATAAGGACATATAAAACTTGGATGTACCTACTTATGAATCTTTAGCCATATGTATGGACATTTTTCGTACCACACTCATACATAATATATGTTATTTTATTCGTACGATTACATCATTGTAAGTATGACGATACTTCATATTCGTAACTATAAAAAATGTTTAACACATAATGCATGCAAATGTTGTATAAATTGCCAATCCGGTATTACGCAACCACTTTTGTGTACGAAAATGTATCGTCTATACGATTGACATCCGTTCTACATGGCATAGATTTTCAAACGTAAATTAAAAAAGTATTAATGTTTTTTATTTATACTAGATATAATATTATACATATAAAATACGGTCGTTATTATATATTTATGTAAAATATTTTAATTCCAATCAAAGTTAAACATTAATTGAAGTAGGTATTCGCTTCTGACGTGTACTAGTGGAGTGTAACATAGGGTCCAAGCAGCGTTGCTCAGGCACACCTTAAATATGGTTGGGTGGGTCCCGATAGAAGAAAAATAGGACATTTTAAAGATCGGTATAATAATATTATGAGGGGTCACCTGAAATTATTTGAGCAACATCAATTTTTTGACACCGTCACTATTACTGGCACACACATGAATTGTTTTGTATGGATCACTAAAATCTATTTTTTATACAAAATGATGTATACATCATCTTAACAATAATAAATAAAAGTTGTAAATAATTTTTGTATGTGCCACAAAATAGAGCCTCAGTGTGCGTAAAAAATCAGTATAAAAACATTATCCTGTGTATCTGTTATTATCCTTTAAAAAATATTATAGTTCTATAAATCATGATGAATAATCAACAGAGAATAAATTATGATTTCGATTTTGTCTGTTTAGAAAACAAATCGAACTCGATATTAGCAAATCGTCGAATAATGAAGCTCCAGTTAAAAAGTAACGTATAATTATGTGATATTATTATATTATTATATTAGATACATAGTATTAATTTTATTTAGGGCCCCGAGCCTAAATTATTTCATTTAGATTTCAGGTATTACAATTTTAAAAACGATTCCATTTTTTACTATTTAATTATACTTTATATAATATCGAGTGTTACAAAATTATTTATGTTATTAAAATAATAAGTTATTCGATATTTTATATTAGAATGTAATAACCCACACATTTAAAAAAAAAATATAACAATTTATAACAGTTATAGTGATTTTGTTTCAATAGTAAATAGCCAATAGGTTACTCCGTCAATAACTCAATAAATTCTTTATTATCATATACATAATAGGAAATGTATGATAGGTAAATGTATTCAAAATATACGTATAGATACTTCTAATTAAAATAAAGTTATCACAATAATTATACTATTATAGTATTATGATGTATAAAATATTTCTTTGATTTTAATCGAAAAGAGTAGGTATATGTAATCTATAGCCTATAGGTACCTATAGTGCGTTGTACCTATGTATATGTGATGAGAGGGGAACGAAAATCGGGGTTGGTAGCAAAAACTCACCCATTAGTTTGGGGGTTGTATCTAAAACGAAAAAAAACTTTAAATTAAATGGTCACATCTTTTTATTTTTAGTCAATAGGGAGGATTTTTAGGAAGGGTCTGGGTAAATAGTCCTGTTATTAGGGGATTTTGGTAACTTTCAGATTAAAAAAAAAAAATCGTTTTTAAAAATAGTTTCTTTTTCCAGGATTGCCGATTTAATTGTATATTCTGCGATATTTTCAAATGCTTGGATTTTTTTTTGCTGTACCCCGAAGTTGTAGTCCGTATGTTCATTTAGGCTTTAAATTAAATAATAATTTATTCGGTGTTGTTTTATTCTATGAAAAGATTATGATATTTTTCTGAGCTATTGCATTATTTAGATCTAATGACATATTGGATGAATCTTTTGTCATTAAATACTCATTATTACTAAAAGTATAAATGTTTTTGGGAAAAAAATTCACTCGATTTTTAGTTGTTAATAACAACATTTTTAAAAAATATATTATTTTTACTTTTAAGTTTTTTACATTTTTGGATGACAACATGCAGTTTTAATTTCATAATCCAAAGCAGAATATTTTTATAAATATTTTGCTTTTGAAGTTGAAATTAAAGCTGAATGTTTAAATCGAAAAAATCAAAAACTTAAAATATTTGGCTAAAAATTATTTAAAAATATAATTTTTTGATAAAAAATTTGTAATGACTCATTTATACCATGTAAATAAATATTTTTTTAAAAACATTAATACTTTTTGAGTAATCACCCGGTACACATTTCAGTAACTTATTTGAATAATTTATTTGGTAGGTATTGAGTAATTATTAAAAATTCAGTTGATTCAAATAAGAACTGTAAACATTTTAATTGGTTCATATTATTGTTATTTGTTTCTCAGTATTAGAGTTTGCCGCTTATGACGTTTAATGCATATAACGGAAATATCAGAAATGAGTTCTGGTTAATAACACTGATTAATATTTTAATATGAAATATTGATAATAAGATAACAAAATACATTGTCGAACTTTCATTTTTGTTTATATTTTATGTTTAATTCTAACCTTTGTAAAAATGACAAAATTATCATTTTTATTATCAATGTTAGTTTTTGATGGTAGGTATTTTTGAATTTACATTTTGAGTTAGCTAGGTCTTGAAGTAAAATAAACAAAACAATAATGTGCAATAAAAAGGTACGCATAAAATCATTTACCATAATATTATATAGTTTCTAGTCTCTACCATCTAAAACTTTTATTGTTTGTACTTAAAATGTAAAATTTACATAGTATCTACTGCAGTTCTTAAACTTTTATTATCATAATATAAATACCACCTACAAATTTCAAAAATTTGCTCGTTTAACTTGAAAGTATATTATAATATTCAATAGGTATTAATAATAATTCTAATTTTTTTAACAGTACCTATGAGATTTCAGCGAACCACTTTCACCATTTATTGAGAATCACAGCATTAAATAATATTATTTAAACCAGGCTTTAAATAAAGTTACGGAAAGTGTCTAATTGTAGTAATTTGCTAATTATAAATTTTTTTTTATGAATTCTTGAAATTAAACATTATTATGTCTTTTATACCGTACAAAAAAGAAACATAATCTAATGAGAAATTAGCTTATAATTCGTTTACCACATAAATATAATATAACCTATTATATAATATTTGTTTTAATATTTTACCTATATGATTTTGACCTTCCTCTGTTAAAGCTGTGTAGTTTAAATGTTTAATCAAATCTTGTTAAACCTTGTTAAACTTGATCTAAAATAACTTACTCTAATATCATTTCAAACTGAATAGGGTTCAGTTAATGTATTATGTATTTCTGATTTTTTTTTATAATAATAGTTAATACACGCAATATGCAAAACATGTGATTTATGAAGAAGTAACATGAATGTAATTAATAAGTAATTATTAATATATTATAATCAATAAATAATTATTAGTGCTTGGGACTTGAAAATTACTAAAATATATATGTGTATTTACGGGCTTAGAACAGTTCACACATGATTTAAAAACATGTCCTCTTTTACACAAATATCATATAAAACTTTAATTAGTATCAATATTCTTATTAAACTTTAATGAATTCGATTAGGTATAGTAATACTCTTAAAACTACAAAAATGATAAAATAGGTAACTTAAGGTAACACTTATTATACATGGCAACTTACCTATTATGTTAATACATTTTTTAATAAAACTTAAAACTGTTCTTTTTCTAATGTTTCATTTAATTACTTACATAATATTAATTGCAAGGCAAATACAAGTATATTTATTTCATTATAAATATTAATTATTATTTATATCAACTGGATATTTGAAGAACACTAGAATATAATACAAAGAACTCTAAAAATAAATGTTTATAATGTATTTAAATTTTTATTTTTACAATGTAAATTAATCTTTATTTTGTATTTCGGAAGTGTGGTGAAGGTTCCTGTTGGCGAAATGTTCGTTCTTGTCTAATTTGAATATTTGATATTATGTATCGAGGTATTTGGGGCTTAATTGTCTTTTAAGAATTGTGTATAATTAGTCTTTAGCCTTTTGGCGTATTAGTGGTTAGCTTGATTCCATTTAAAGAGTTTTTATAGATTGATCATTGCCATAAAGTATTTATTTAAATGTCTCATAAAGTAGGTCAAAGTTATTTACGGAATAAATAACTGGCTGGAAGTAGAGGTAGATCCTAGTGATTCAGAATCCATAGTTTCTGTCTCAGTAGTCAACGAATTGAATATAACATAATCCTTTTGGTGAGGTTAATGTTTTTTGTTGTGTGGTAAGAGGAGATCGTGGTATAACGGCCAACGTTGATGGTTTTGGACAGACCATGATTTATTTGTATGAGAATTAGAATTTATTATTTGGAGGATCGTTAAAATTATTTTGATGGTTTTCTATACTTGTTTTCTGAATCAGAGGATGTACGCTATTGGCGTAGTATGAGGCATTGCGATATGACTTTCGGAGTAAAATTTTAGATTGATGATAGCCGATAGGTATACCTAGTTGTTCCGTTGGACGAGTTAAATTAATTGAATTAAATTAATTAACAACAATTGTTATCATTTTATGAAACTTAATATGGTATAGTAATTGCTACCTACAGATTTCCGTGTATTGATATTTGATTGCTGGTGTTAGTACGATTTTAATGATTTTAATCGAAAAAAAATTAATAACCAAGTGTGTTTAACTCATAATAATCAGAATTATTATTATGCAGAGTGGTGTAAATATCATGTATATATAATATCATTAGTGTGGTCGGCTATCATCGAGAGACAATATACTATTTTGATTTGATAATTTTTATGTTATATTACTATTGACTATCAATTACTATAATCTAAATATTTGTTAAGAAAAATAATTGTACAGTACAGTTTGTGTCAAATTTGTCATTGGCTGTCTAGGCACTGTAATATTCGTGTCATATTTAAATTTGATAGTAAATCATTTAATAAGAAAAATGATTCTGAACAAAAACAGGTTGTCAACCTATATTACTAATTATATTGTATGATATTATATAAACTGATATAGACTTTACCATATAGCCATTTTAAAATAACAAAAAATGCAACACATATAATGTTTATTTTTATTTTTTTGTAGTGTCTTGAAAATAATTTCTAGCTTATTATTAGACATTAGCAAATAGCAATGCATCTTTAATTCTAAAAAAATATGCAAATCAAGGCTATGGAAGTTTGAACCATTATGATTTTTTTCGGTTTTGGTTTAAAAAAAAAATTCAGTATTGATTCTGAAAACTGCAAAATAAATAGGTTCCTGTTATTACCGGTAGGTACTTATAGGTATATTTTATTATATATATATATTATAATATAGCCTATCTTACACCAAATTCCTCTTTAGAACTTTCCTCATATTCCAATTGTGGAGCATATGTATTTAATAAGGACATTTAAAACCTTATCCAAAATAAATTTTAATAACTATTATTTTTTTCACCTCTTTTACCGCGTTTCCTTAAATATTTTCATTATCCATTACACCATTACGACTAGTCTAAACTAATCTTATACCTTCACTATTTTCATTTGATTACTCTCCCCTACATTTTGTTTTCTTCACATTCAAAATGTTTGAGTACCTTTATTTCTTCAATACATATTTCAATGACCCTACATGTATGTACCTATTATCATTGTGTACCCGTCACCCTAAAGTTGATACGGTTTTAAGCCATGTACAATGTACTCACTGATAAACCAAGAGTTTGATTAGCCCATTAACATAACTGGTGCAAATAACACCGCACAAACTGTTCGTCTGGTTCCTCCACAACAAACTTTATGGTTACATCTCAGATTTTTCTCCATTCTCATCTAAGATGGTACAAACAATTATATGTTGAATTTTGGATTTCTAATTTTTTTTTTTTTTATGTATTTTACCTCCAACCTCATAGCTATCGTGTTATGTTAGTATAACAAGTTATTAAAAATATAAAGAAAATTTAAATAATGGATTGCCCAAAATATGTTTTGAATAAAAAAGATTTCAATTTTATGTTCTAATACTATCAATATCGGTTTATTTAAACTACTTTCCAATTCGATTTAAGTATAATACATTTGAGTTTATTTTTGGCAAAATAACATTTTATTTATAATTTATGTTAAACGTATAAATAAGTATTATTTTGTATAAACATAGATTCATTTAAATTGCCTTCGAAGAATTCCTTATTATATTATATTTAAAGCATTAGTTCATACATATGTTTTGATTTTTGGCAAAGCGTGGAAGCCATACAATGATGGTTTTTGCGAGATAAAAACGTTTTTACTGTATACCTAGATTTGGATCTAGTTTGAAAATTTAACGTAATATGAACTGAAAGGTTTTATTTCATTAACTTATCAGTGATACTAATATTGTCGAGTGCATCTTGTAAAACACATTTTAAAGAAATGAAAGCAAGCAACATTGACAGAGTTTTGAACATTTTTGGGTGAACTTTGTTTTACCAATAGTAGTGTATGAATTGTAAAAATATTGTTACAAACCACTGATTATTTTAAACAATCAAAAAGACAATGTTGGGAATTATAAGCTGTCTATCGTCATTCGTCGGGAAATTAGGAATACTTAGGAATACACTGATAAATCATTTTTTTATAAATACAAAAATATGGGTGCAGTTGATTGATTGTACTACATACAGCCTCATGTCCACATCTTAACAACATTTTATTTTAGGTTGTGTAATCGGTAGTTCAACTACCTACGGTACGAGTTGGCAAAATAACAATTCGATTGTATGAAATTAAAATCATTGTTACACAAATATGAGCTAAAATAGATATAAAGTGTTAAAATTTATCATAATATATATGTTCATATAGTGTATGCTACTAAATGAATAACCTCGTTTCGTTCATAGACAAAAAATAAACACTTGCATTTATTTATGTATCCTCGGAGGACTCAAGTATAATAATATTTAAATGTTAACAATATTATGAAATCATAATCAATAACATGATCCAATGAAATCACAAAGTGAATAACAAGAATTACTATGTTATATATTCCAATGCACAATGTGTGCCATCTGCGCCTCTTTTCTATCCAAAAAATAGGACTATATAGTAATGATTTGACATTTTGGAGGATAGGTTTTTAACAACTATGTGAAAAAAATCGTGTAATTATTTAAAAGTTTTGCGAAGTCTTGTCTGTAAAGTGGAAAAACGAAATTCAATGTGTGCCTCTCCCTCCACTGGTACAAAGTTAAAGAAAGTGCTGCAAGGGATGAGTATTTGGAATAACTTCGAAAAAAAAATTAAATACACCAGAAACGTGGAACATAAAAAAGGCCCTTTATTTTATATACGAGGTATATAAGTAAAAGAGGAATAAGGATTATTTAAATTGTAATTTAAAATATTTTAATTATTTTGTATTGGTGGGGGCTAGGAGTAGTCACTTTGATAGTAGTATCTTCATTTACCCGTTAGCGTACTTTTAATTAGGTATTGTATAGGGTTTTGAAAACATAAGTAATTAAAATTAGGGATTCAGCATAGCTATGCGTAGAGGTTATAATAACAAAACAATTATATGATTAAAAGTTATATAATATTTTTAATAGAATATAATATCTACCTAACTTACCCATAAATAGTTTCATACACAACATAGTAGGTGCAATAGATTTGGTTTAAAAAAAAAAAAATACTTGAGATAAAAACATGCACATTGTTATCAAAGAAATTCATTTTTTTTAAAGTAAAATGGTTCAATTACAATTGATTTTAGCTTACTAGAACCTAATAACTATAAATAAATATAAATATATACTATGACCTTATACTTTTGATAACTTGTTTGGGAAGATTTACAATTTGAGGTTTAGATTTAATTCGTTGTTTGTATAAACGTATACAATCCAATAACAAAACAACAGTTCACAACTCTCCACCACATTTTCATTTCGAAACAATTACTATAATCGGTTAACAAAATAGTGAAAATACAATATACATATCCGCATTTTTGTATTGATCTACTTTACACACACGCATGGGATGTCTGTTTTATATCCATTACGAATTACATTAATCGTTTATCTATTGTTTTCACAAATGTTTTATTCTCATAAGAGTATCCTACTGAACGTAAAAAATAGTTATGGTTTACTACAATAGTTGTAGGAATAGTCATATTACTCATATATTTTATTATCAAGTTTTAAATATTATAGACCGTCAAATCGATTTTGAGATTTTGTTTACAATTATAATTTTTTACTTTTTATAGTTTTAATTCTTTTTGTTGAGGCAATGATCTTAATATTTTATAATATGTAACTTTATACTATATCGACTGAAAATCATTTATTGAGTTGAAATTATTTAGAGGTAATTATTATTTGTTTGTATTGATACAGGAGACCTTGGCAATGCCATAAATTAGATAAGGCGATGAACACTTTTTGCGTTTAAGAACTTATTTAATAGGTCTATAGCTGCGTCTAGATAAAAGAAGTTAAAACAGGTCACAGCCTACTTGCTTTCATTAGGTACATATATATTTTTTATATAACTCAGTTGTGTCCCGAAAATCTATACTAAAAAATTGATTATTTTAGTGCACTCCGTTTATATATGAATATGCGATAAGTATATTAAAATATTAAATATGATTATTTCTTTTTTGATAATGTTATAGTTAATAAATGTACCTAAATATTAAATTATCAAATAATAAATTAAAAACCTACATTATCATTTAACAATGAACGATTAATTATTATTATCAATTTGTATTGAATATCGATTTCAGTGATAGGATAACACCGATAATATTGATATGGCTGACTTGCGTCCCCGAAATGGAATGCAAATTACCTGGTGAATTTCCTACGAGTTTAAAGTAAAAATAAACGTGTTTTGGTAGACGCGCAAGTAGTAGAAATTTAAGCCACGGAGGGAAGGTTAGGTTAGTGATAATGTTAGTGACTAAGTGATAAAACAATAAATGTTAACTAAAATAGTGGTTGGCACGCGTCACACAACCCCCTGTGGGGGTGCCCTTGTGTGCAGCTACCTAGGTACTAATCAAACATACTAACACACTAATGTACGGGCATGCGTATGATCATATTCCGAACTATCATCCATACTGGTGTATGTGTGTGTGTGTGTGTGTGGACTAATAATTACAGTACTGTCGTAATAAAATAGAGTTTAACGGAAACATAAGTGGCGTGTGTAGGGCCAGTATAAATGGGTAGGCACGTGCTTTTTCGTGGTAAGTAATGACTAAGTAGTATAAGTATAGGTACATCGGCATTTAAGTAAAACTCGTTCGTGAGATCGGACTATTAAGATTAAGAGTTGGGCCGATAAAAATTGTACTTTGCATAAAGTAGGTAACCTACCTACCATGATAGCACACTGCCAACCAATTTGAGTTTTTGCGACTAAATGGTTTTAACATCGTTTAGTGACTTTATATAAACTTTGTTATTTCTGTCATTGTTGACGACAAATGGAATGAAATTTAAAAAAAAAAAGTTTGTTTATATTTCGAGTTTCCCTAGTCGATCGATTGATTTTCAATCACATCCTTATAGCTTCGATGGTTCTGTAAAGTATTTTATTTAACACCGTTATTTTCAAATCTGACTACACATCTTTGTTCATTAATATTTTTCCAAAATTATTATTGATGTACTGTTAGAGATTGATTGTGGATACTTAAGTATTCTGTAGAGTTAAATGTGTGTGGGATTACTTCTAAAAACGATATTGAAATTCAATTCTATTGATTTTCAACTTTTAGGTATGTGAAATTTAATATGTATTTTAGATGTTATTCTTTATAATATGTGTTTTATTGATGTTTTGGGTTACATGATTTAATAATACTTTAAGCACCAAATATTTCATGTATTATTCAATTTAAATTTTCTTAGAATAGATTTTAAATATTCAAATTACATGACAAACATGAAATTACGTTTGAAATTGCTTTTATTTCATATTATTAATGAATAGTTATTATTTATCATACTATTGCGCCTACCTCAATGGTGTGCTTTAAGAAGGAATGTTGTAAGCTGCTGTTTTTTGGAATATATATTGACTATATTTTTAAACCGTATGCCAGTAGCTTAATCGCACGCACTCGTTTAAGTCAACATAATTTCGTTTTCCAAACATCGTTTAAAAAAATATACGTATAGTTATCTGATATTCGCTATTAAATTGTTATATTTTTATGAAAAAATTGATCCATTTAATACACTACTCGTATTTTCTCAGTCGATTTCAGTGATTTTTAAATAAAAAACAATGTTTGTCACGCAACATAATATTGTATTAGATTGCAAGTTTAGATAGGAGTAGTGAAGGTCGTGTCTGTGAATTCGTAAATTGCTCAAACCATCTAAACTTAAAATGCTTATATTTTAAATATCAACCTAATCTAAATACCCAAATAATTAACAATTTGGATTTTGGACTATATTTTCATTACTTGCATTATAACCTATCACGAAAAAAATTGTCTTGTTTGTAAAAATTTAAAAATTATTTATGTAAAACTAAAAGCAAATGAGATAGTGATTATATTATAGTATGATGGACGCCACTTAACTTCAAGCGAATAAAAAAAACCGTTTTTTTGATGTATTCACTATTATATTATATATTATGTAATGCTCGTCAAAGGTATCGGCGTATCACTCTGTACCTACCTAGTAGGCATATTAAAATATAATAAACATAATAATATTATGAAGTGGTTTATTATGACACGGTATATACAGTGTTATTTTTAATATTTGAGTAAAAGTATTCAAATACTTTTAAAAATACTTTCAAGCTTCAGCTTGAAGTATTTTCGATGGTACTTTAAATACTTTTTATCGTTTGGATTTGTTCCGAAATATTACGAGTCAATATGGCTGACGAAAATTTTGAAAATATAATGTTTTTAAAATGAAATAAGCATTTATATTTAATAAATAGGTGAACTAAGTAAAAATGACTATACACCTATTGTATATTCTATCTACTATTTTACATGTGTAGTGACTGTTAAAAGTAATCATCAATCTGTACCTATTTTAAAAGTAATAAACATAATAATATTATAAACAAATATTATAAATCATTGTGATTTATTGTGATATGAAAATATTATTAACGTGTTGTACTTATGTTTGTTGTTTATTTCCACTGAAGTTCGAAAACAGAAAACTATATAGCATGTCCGCATCCTATTTTGGACCCGTTCGACCCGACCATGATGAAATTCGTCAAAAGGGAGCCGCCTTTGGCCTGCGACCCGGAGGAGGATTGGGTTACTATCAAGGGAAACATCGCGCGTATCACCGACAAGGCACTCAAGAAGTATGGAGACATCCAGTGCAAATTTATGGGTAAAATAAATATTACGACAAGATTTTTCGCACACTAGTTTTCATTTCACTCTCGCGTTCGTACGTTTTTCAGACGTTTTGAGGGCCAACGAATTTTCCACATCGCTGGGCGTCGTGACCACGACTCACACAGAATACAATTTGGAGACGTCGGATTTTTTCAGAGTTTACTGCGAGTCGGAAAACGGCCAATTTAGGTGAGATGGATGCATTTAGTTTTTAAATATACCTATAACCATTTAACGTCAAAACACCACATGTTCCGATGATGCTGTACTATAATAAGTCGAAAATATACAAACTATAAGACGTATGTGTTATTAGTAGGTTTTTATTATCGACTCGTTCGATGTTGGTCGCTATCCAAAAAATAAAATACAACGAACAGTCATGGTATATAAGTAAAACCACTACCTATATAGATTGGTCAATACGTAATTATTATTTATCTGTTAATGGGACAGAAGCTCATATAATAATAATATTATGCAGTATTACAACTATTATTTTTTACTTTAAAAATCGTCAAACAATCATTGAAAATAATATTTGGACACTAGATTATGGGTTTATTTCTATATTATGTGTACGACACTTATGTTTTTTATTATTGTTTTTGTTTACTCGATCACTACATTGTGTAGCTTATACAGGATATGATTCTTTCATCATGAACCACTCATTATTTCAAAAAAGGAATTCGTTTTCATTTTTACATGGTCTCAAGTTGTTACGAGAAAACGTGTTTAAAAAAAATCATATTTAAAATATTTTTTATCCTTATAATTTTTACTTTTTTGAACGTCGACATATATTTTTATTTAATATTTGAAAGCAAAATATTTTTCTGAGCATTTTGATACTTGATAATTTAATTTATGGGGAGTAGTTTATGAGTTATTATATTTAAAGTTTAAATGAGCCAAGTGGAGTGGTATTAGGTTACCCTAACAAATTTTGGTTCACTGTACGCTCATCTATACTTTAAAATATGCTTATAACTCATCAACTAATCTCAGTAAATTGATTTTTTTGCATCGAAATACTTAGGAAGATTTTTTGCTTAGGAATATAAAATTAAAACTGTATGTGGTCATTCAAAAAAGTAAAAACTTTAAAAGTAATAAAGATAAAAAATATAAGTATATATATATATGTTTTAAAAATGTTGTTTTTCGACTAGAAACCGTGTAAAAATGTTTAATTCAAAAACAATAATATTTTTTGAAATTATCAGTGGTGTATGATAAAAGCCGTTAACTGATATTAATTTGTTTTGGTTTTTTTTTTTGCAATTTAGTTGGGAGAGCCGCATGGCCGGCATACGATTCGACGAGGATGTGATAAATCGAGCCGGATGGGACCAAGTGCCCAAAGATGGATTGGGCCTCAACGTTCTAATGATCGGATTGGACTCTATGTCAAACATGATGGTGCAGAGAGTATTGCCCAAGGTGTATTCCAAGCTGAAGTCTATGGGAGCACGCGTGCTTAATGGCTATAACATTGTCGGCGACGGGACTCCGCAGGCATTGATACCCATTTTGACAGGCAATGATTTTTATTGATCATTATTATTATTATTATTACTACTATCACTACTATCATCATCATCATCATCATTCATATTATATATTCGATATTTGTGGCCTAATTAGAATCATAATATTTGAATTAAAAAAATATTATTATGATCCAATAGTTAAAGTCTATAATAATTATATTATTTATATTGTGTGCTTAACATTTCTTACCGTCGTCGCGTTCTTATCGTTACAGGACGCACTGAACTGGAGCTTCCGGACACTAGGAAACGCATGGGGAACAAAGCGTCTTACGTGGACGTCTATCCGTTTATATGGAACGAGTTCAAGAAACACGGTTATGTTACTGGCAAGTATAATATTATTTGGATGACGTTTTTGGTTTTATATTTTGTCGAGATGGCGTGTCACGTCTCGTGTTAACCCAAATCTCGAGCTGCAGTTCGGTTAGTAGTAGGTCTGTAGTTCGCATTCCGACCAGTCATATTGGCACCGAGGCCTTATACAGTTGATGTGTGCACTATGCAGTCATAGTTAATGAATGCGTCACATAATATTAATGGAAACTCATAAAAATTGTAATATTTTTGTTTCCAATCGCAAACCAATTTTCTTTAAAGATCAGCCCTCAGCCAGTAGACGTAGGGAGCTAATACTTGTCATACTTCATCTCTGTACAAAAAATCTAGAAATAAAATAATATAATATAGAATCTAGAATACACTTGCACACTTGACAGTGAAGTGAATTATTAGATGTGAGAATATTACATTCATTTTCTACAAAATAAAAACCAACGTACGTATAAACAATAAACATAGTGATTCACCAAGCATGCCCAGCCCTATATTATCTTTTAATTATGCATTTATGCAAATTCTGCTTTTGGAATTTTTAAAAAGATTATTTTTTTTAAATTCTTGAATTTCTTTGTATTACTAAAGGGTTAAAAGGAGTGTCATGTGGCGATACAAACTTATGTTTTTAAATTGTGACCCTCCCTTCCTCTTTTTACTGAAAATTATTTAGGGTATAATTTTTTTTAAAAATATTTGGTGTTTCTATAGTTAAAAATCTTACTAGCAGTTCTCAGTTATCAAATGTTTGTACTAAGAATAATAGTAGTTAAAAATACATTTACAAAATATTATATGTAATATTGGATCTAGTATTTCATATGCTTAGGCTATTTTTTAAAAATTATTATTGTTGATAGATTAATATTAATCACTCAAATTTCTAAATCACCATAGTCAGTAGTGACCATACCTTACAAGCCCATAATTTACTTCAGATTTTGAATAACTGCTTTATTGAAGAAAAAAGGGGTGAGCATGTTTGGAGAATCATTCTGTATGTTATCGTATGTATAATAATACGTATCTGTACTAACTGAATCACGATTACTAACAATAATTGGTAGTAGCGATGACCGAAAAGTAATTTTCGTTTTATTCGAACCTGAGGGGTTTTTATTATTTTATCACTTTTAATGGTGAGTAGTAATCACTGAGTACTATGAATTGTGATACATAGATATTGTAAAAAGATATTGTTCAGAAATCCAAGCTCTCCGGAGAGTTAATATTGAAAGAAACTATATTTTATTTCAGTTTATTGATTATTTTTTTCGTGGTTTTATAGGTTATGCTGAAGATGTTCCGGACGTTGGCATATTTACCTACAGGCTAAAAGGATTTGACCAACAGCCGACCGATCATTATATGCGATCATATTACGTAGACGCGTCACCAATGTTCAAACAACAAAAGCCTTTTTGTTACGGTTCTCTACCTAGGCACAAGGTAATAATTGCTGTACATTTTATTTTCTTATTGTATGTATATTATTTAATACACGAAACGAACAAAGCGAAAAGACAAGATCGTTTTTATATTCTCAATAAAAGTGTGATGCGTATGTGTTTGAAGTTATGCATAAATACTTTATAACATCTATCCATGATATAACTAACGAAAAGTGGCATCGAAAACTAAAATAAGTCATAATATGATTAATTATTATGGTATAAGTAATTAGAAAAAGTTAGGTACTAAAATTACTACATAATGTATCACAAAAATAAAAGCAATAATGAAAATTAGGTATTACTTTTATTATTAGACTAACCATTAGCGACCAGAAAAAATGTATGTAAAGGTAGAAACACATGATTGTCACGTCACGTGAAGTCACGTGTTGTCACATTGACAAAATAAAACCGTGACATCACGCTCAGAAACGCACTACGGTCACACCTATAACAATGTCACGTCACCAGTCTTTCGATAAGTTTGTTTCAATCACACCGATAAATAATTAATACTTAAAAAATGGAATGTACAAACTCTACTAGTTCGTCGGACTGGGAAGAAGAAATTGAAACTGTTGCTGCTCTAATCGTTCTTCAAGAAGATTTTAACGAGTCTAGTTGAACACGAATCCATGCAATTAACAAAAACCGTGAAAAATTAGGCGAATTTCACCATTTAGTTCCAGAATTACGCCAATGTTCGAAACGTTTTCATATGTATTTCAGAATGAGCAAACAATAATTTGACTACTTACATGAATTAATTCGAAGTGATATACAAAAACCGATTTCGGAGAGCCGTTAGTTCTGAAGAAAGATAGCTGTTTGTTTGAGGTAAGAAAATAGTTAAATAGAAATAATTAATATCTTATTATAATAATCAAATTAGTAGTGTACTTATAAATATTTATGACATTATTATTGCGCCTCATGAATAATCTATACACAAATTACATACAAATTACATAAGATTATAATATTATTTTATACATTAGAAAGAGACTTCATTTCTAGTAATGTTGGTCTTCAACGTCAGTTGAATATTCTTTGTCTGAACTAGAATAGTCTGACGGAATCTGATGAATGCTGTCAGCCGAAGACGGAGATTTAAAATGAAATGATTGAGTTTGCATTTGATTTTGAGAATTGTATTCAGATGTGTGTTGATTAAATCTTAATTCTGTAGATAACACAGATTACTCAAAACAAGTTTTATTTGTGCTTGTTCATATTTTGGCATCTGTTTGGTCATCTTGGCCATACTTAAAAAAACAAATCTTGTTAAAATACTTGTTGATCTTGATTGTAGCGGGCGAATACTGTTTTTTTCTTCGTACTTACGTTTACGTGATTCAGCATTTTCCTTTAAAATTTGCACCATTTGTTGAGATGGAGTATCAGTTAGCCGTTTTTGCTTTTTGTTTCGTAAAAGTTTCAAATCATTTGAACGCTGTTTAGTTGTTTCAGTATCGTCGACCCACGTGTCTCGCACGGTAGGTACGTCATCATCTTTTACCTGATTGGCTTGAAAGTCATGTCCACTTTCTTGTCCTTGTTCTGACTGACTAGGCGTATTTTCTTCCATTCAGTTGTATTATTAGCATTAGTTGATACTGACTACAAATTTATCGCGGTTGGTGTGGGTTCATATAGCCGAAATTCTGATGGTGGAATTTTTCTAAATCAATAATTGGCAAGAGATTAAGCAGTAACACGTTTAATGTACCGAAACCAATTCCTATAGTTGAAAACAGCGAACCACAACCATATATAGTTGTTGGCGATGAGGAATTCCCACTAAGAACTTATTTACCTCACCCATACAGTCGAAATGATTTAAGAGATAATGAGCCTAGTAAGATTTTCAATTATAGATTGCCTCGAGTAAGACGTGTAGTGTCGAGAATGACTTCGGAATACTAGCTGCGTGATAGAGATGTTTTAGAAAAAACTTAGAGGTACAACCGGAATTCGTTGACAAAATTGTGTTATCATCATGCTGTTTGCATAATATGTTGTGCGCAGACAATGCTTTTGAACCAGAAGACACATCAACACAAAATACCGAATCAGCTCTCGCGAATTTAGATATTTTGAGAAAAAATTGTACTCTCGTGGCGTTTAGTGTTAGAGATAAATTCAAAGAGTATTTCATTTCTGAAGTTAGTCGAGCCCATGGCAACTTGATACAGTTCGTAAAGGAAGAAACACATAATTTTATTTCGTATTATAATATTCATTATTAAGTTTAAAAAATGTATTATATTTTGCATACAATTTTTTATGGCATTTGTAAGATAATTCGTTGCTTATTAAATATAACAATAAAATTTATTATTTAATATATTGTAATAAATTGTTAAATAATCACGACTGTGTTTCGTAAAACTTTATTTATTATAGGTTTCTATTACGCGTGATATTCACTATGCACTCCCTTCCACAAAATGAACGATAACGCATTGTTATTATAAGAACTGTCCTGCAATATCAACATAATAATATGTTATGTTATATTATGACTGTTGCAGTGCTGTCATATTTTTTACAGTTTAATTTAAATTATACTTCTTGTTCGTTTTATTTATATGTAACAGAAAAATGAAAAACAAAAATAAATCCTGAACATTGAAAATTGTTTTATAAAAACGTAAACAAAATTCGTCCATACATAATAAAAGCAGTGAAAAACGTTCAATATTTTCTCGAAAAACCACATGAATTTTATTTTATATTATATTTAATTTAATTTAAAATTATATTATAAAGTTTTATGTACCTACAAATTTTAAATGAACCAAATAAATATTTCATATTCATTTCTATCATAAATAATAATATTTACTTATATTTTAACGCACAAATATTCATTACTGCTGGTGAAACAAGGTTTGACGAGTCAGCAAGTTAAAAAAATATTATAATATTTATAATAGTACAACAGCTTAACAAATTTTTTACTACCTGAAATATTCAGCTCTTTTCCAACTTCTTCCCACGCTGTTTGCCGTATATTTTGGTCACGGTAATCTCGAAATCCGTGGTTATATAAAACCATATATTCTCGCACCAGTTCTATTAATTTTTCTTCCATTTTTCAAAAAAAAATTGACCCCGAAGGTGAAAAAAACTAGAATATCAGATTAAAACGTGACGTGACATACAGCTAAAAATGCTGATGTTCAGAAAACAAAAACGTGCTTTCACTCAAAACATTGGTGACACGATGTGACCAACATGACGTGATAACAGTGTGGCTCTGTCACATTAAAGTATATTTATAAACGATACTCCGCATATTTTTATCATTATGTGAGCTCACGTGACAACACGTGACAATAATGTGATTCTACCTTAATACACATTTATCAGACAGATTTGGGTATATGTTGACATTTACAATAATTAACGTTAAGAAGACAAATTAAAAAATGATGAATGGCTTTTAAAAATTAATGAAAATAATATAATGCAATGTTAATCTTTTTTTTTCACAAATAATAAATGTTAAAGACTACAATAATTATTAATATTATTCTTTTACCTATAAACTAGAATGATAAATTTAATTATAAAAAATATTCCGTTTTTCAATATTGGGATTACCTCCATAATTGATTCTTGAGCATTGAATAAGGGTAGAAAACTTGAGTGGACTCTTAATATTTGATTAAGTTTTCAATTGACATCAGTTGGTTTACAGATAATGCTCAACTACATCAAAGACATGTTTCGTGTGTACGAAGACAAGCCAAAGTTCATGTTTGCATTCCAAGGCGAATTGTCCCATGATTACGCGAGCAAGGTGTCAGTCGCGGAAAACGATCTGGTTGAGTGGTTGGAATGGTTTGAGAAGTCTGGTTACCTGAACAATACCATGCTGGTATTTATGAGTGATCACGGTCAAAGGTACAATAAGAAAATTTACCGGACTTACAGGATTCCGCTATGTCACATTATTACAACTCTAATTATTATTGTTGTCCTCCCACAGATTCGCTTCCGTGCGTGACACACAACAAGGAAAACTCGAAGAGCGGATGCCATTTTTCTCGTTCGTGCTACCTAAATGGTTCGACCGGAAGTATCCAACAATGGCGTCCAACCTGGACAAAAACACTAACCGTCTGACAACCCCATTTGACATATACTCAACACTTATGAGTGTCCTGCATCGAGAAGCGCCTAAAACCGACGACGTAAACAAGCGTTCCATATCGCTGTTCAACGAGGTATTAGTGTAAACCGTTTAAATAATTAACTATTTAATATTGTATTTTAATTTTGCACAGAATTTTAAAAATATTGTTTGTGGAATAATTATTATAATCTCTTCGATCATCATACACATGAATGTAACAAGTGATTTTAAGTTTTGATGATCGTCTACGTTTACGCTATCATTTCGAATGACCATCTCATCTTGTAATAATCTCACAAAATCAATATCCCTCTACTTTTTTTCAGATACCGTTGGAGAGGACATGTAGAGATGCCTATATCGAACCTCACTGGTGCGCTTGTCTGAAGTGGCAGCCGATAAGCGAAGATAGTTCGTTGGTCGTCGACGCAGCAGCAAACTTTGCACAGTTTCTCGACAGGTGAAAAAATACGCACAGCCTGAAGTTAAACATAATAAATATTATGAGACGATTGGTGTATTTATCTCCATGTTATATATCTTGCTACCAGGGCCTGTATTCTAGAAATTTAGTTCTAAACCAAACTAAGCCAAACTTATTTGGGCCCCCTTTATCAATGTAAATATTAACTAAGTTAAATCTAACTTAGACACAATACTCTTTCAAATACAATAATTATAAATACATCAATCACGTATGAGTATCATGTCGATGTGTGTATAATATCATAAATAACATTGTAAGAAACGATTTTCTATTCAAAAACAATAGTTATAAAGTGGAGGTATTCCGAACTGTTTGAAGTTCAAAAGATCAAACCAAACTTTTAGTTGTAGCTCGGAAGTCAATACTAGTCTTAAAAGAATTAAACCGAACTCTGACGAGTTGATTAAGTTCAAAATTCTATAATTAATCCAAATTAATCCAAACATAGGTATTATTTTACTAAAAAAGGGCAAGTGTCCTGGTCCCGCTGTGCTCTTCGTGTATCGAATTATTTTATTCAGACGTCTTTCAGGTTTAATTCTGAGTACACCGATCTGTGTGCGCCAGTGGTGATAGATCGGATCGAATGGGCCAACAAGATGGCACCCAACGAAGGGCTGTTGAAATTCCACCAGGCCGCCGACACCGACGGATTTGTACCCGATATGTCGGCCAACACCAAAATAACCGACATCTATCTGCAGATAAAAGTGATCTCGCGACGGCCTGCCAACGCCGTGTTCGAATTTTCGTGCCAGTATAACAGTAACACGCATCGGTACACTGTTGACGTGAGTTTTGACCCAAGTTCATGTATATATAATTTATTACTCTACCATTATGTAAATAAGTATTTTTCCTGTTTGAATTCGGCTGACGAAGATAGAATACAAATTTAATATATTATATTAATTTTATTTTTAACATGTACGTTTTGTTTTTTTTTCAAAGTTTCAGGAAAAGCATATCAGCAGAATTAATGAATACGGAAACCAAAGTTGGTGCGTTTCAAAAACCCAGCCACAACTTAACAAATACTGTTACTGCAAACAACCAAACTGAGAAAGTCTGACGTCTGCGTGGACACGAAATTTTCCTAGTGCAACCGTTTAAACTCAGCTTCGAGGTCACTTTGAATTATTGTTATTATTTTTAATTTGATTTGAATGAAGTTTTGTGTCATAAAAATCTCTCAACTGTTATTTTTACTATACCTATATTATTATTAGTTTAATAATGATATTAGTGTTACGTAGACTATTAATTGTCCAGCTTAGTTTTTTAAGTTCATAATTTTAAGTAAGTATAATTATCCTATGCGTGTGATTCAAAATTAGTTTTGGTTTGTTTTTTTTTGTTTTAAATGTAAGTTTGTAATTACATTTTTGATGTGGATTCATTCAATGCAAAATATTCTGTATTAACAAACAATGACAATGACATTTTGGCGTAGCCGATTCGGCGATAGGGTTTTAAATAGTATATACTCTCACAATGTACATAACTATGAACCGATGATAGTTAACAAGAGAAAACACGATTTGGTAATATATATTTTATAGTCGGTTAGGTATGTACGGTTTTATACGGAATATTATATTAATATTGTCAAAAAAGACTATCAGCCACAAGGCATCGCTAAAACGGCATCGCCATAAGACACGTCCATTATATTTTGTATTTGTTTTGTTTTAATATTAAAATGTCAAATTTCCATATTACCTTATATTCTTTCTAAATATTGCGAAGTGAATCTACTTTGTCTAGTCAGATTAATTTCTTGAGTTATAAACTACGTATAGACTTATATTTTTCTGGTCAATTTTAAGACGATTTATTTTAAATAAAAACATTCGCCACTAAAAATGTATGTTTCATATTTAGATATGTTTATTTATAATATTCATAAATTGTATTTTTGATTTTATAGTTACTTCTGTGACGTATAATATAATTTAATGTGAAAACTACGTTTTTGTTATGTTTGTTATAAATCGTGATGTTTTAGTGAATATTTAGTGTTCGCGACTCATCTATAAACGCATTGTTATTTTGAAATTGTTAGTATTTGTAATATATTTTTTTTTACGGGGTTCAACGTTTTGAAGTACGCGTGTCATTTAATATAGTATTAATTTGTACTTATTCATAATATTATTCGTGTAACTTTTTTCGTTATTTGAATCCATTTTTAAGAATCAGGTGTAAGTATTTATTTTGATTAAGCGTTGTTCATCAATATCTATACTAATCTTTCTCTCTCTCAATTAAAAAAAATAATTCAATGTTTGACATCAATTTAACGAAAGACAGGATAGGCCACTTCGTATACATAAATGTATGTATATTTGACGTCATAGAAAGGTTAGCGGTCCTTATGAATAATGGTAATTTGTTATTCGTTTATTTGCCCGGCTTTCTAAAATTCTATATCATTGATAATAGTATAATAATTTGAAATAATTAGGAATCGCATAAACAATACAGTAGGATTTGTAGTTCGAACTTCAGGTTTCCGGGCTCCAACTGCTATTAATCAAAAACTGAAATAATTATAATTGTCATATAGGTAATTTTATTGTTTCTCTACTATTTCGATGGTTAACATAGTGTGAGGAGGTAAAATAATCAAAGCAATTAATTTCCACAAGTTTCCTACGGTCTAACAACTGAAGCACATTCGTTCTCGGTTGAAAAAAAATTAAATAGTTTCACTCGAGTTTCTTTTACACGAGTATTTTAAATAATCTGAAGTACCTAGGCGGTGAACCACATCGGGGGAAAAAACACCTCCATAATATCACGTGTATGGTGTCATATAATTACATCATATATCCACCACACGAATAATTGGAGTGCACTAGAGGTGTTCACAATGTATGCACTTATAATGCACCGTCAGTGTAGTGCGATTACTATTTTTTATCACGTACGACTGCAGCGACTTTTTTTATAAAGACTTACTAAAAATGTTGTAACTTTATGCCTTCGGTCCGTTATGTACTTATGGCCGATTAACATCGAACTGAATGCAATACGATAAACCAATATCGGAGGGTGTATATTGTAACATGATAGGTGGTCGCATGACTGCTATCGATCGATTCCAATTATCATTAATTATAATTATACGGTAATATTCAAAGCTCGGGTTTTAGATAGCTATATATAGTCCTGACTGACTGATAAACGTAAACCTCAAACTATGATATCTAAGGATTTTTGATATTTTGACAGTACCTTAGCGTACTACCATAGGATCGTGCATCATTAAAGAATTTTCCAAAATTCGTATTTTAAAAAGTTGTTCATACAAAAATTTTGAGATTTACGATTGGAAATTTTTTTCTTTATAAATAGTTGCCATTGGTTACAGATCATAATATTAAAAGTAAAAATTACTATTTTTTTTTTTTTTTAAATTTTTTTCCCCTGATCACATGGAAAACAATGAGAATTTAAATATCCATTTTTAATAAAAGTTATATCAATAGACTGTTTGAGACTTAGAGCGCGTTTAAAGCTTATTTTTCATATCCCTTTTGGTATGTCAGACATACACTTTTTTCAACCCACTAAAAAGAATATTTTTTGTTTATTTATAGGGTTGTCATTGGTCACATAATATATTGCTATAATAATTAGTAAAAATATGGCATTTATAATATATTTTTTACACACAACTTAAGGACTCATTGGACTCTTCGTTTGCCAACAATCATTGAGTACTGAAAATTATTTTAAATACCACCCGAAAAATCAAACATTGGTAGCTGATCAATCAGATGCAACTGTTGTCTGTTAGCTAAGAAATATAGGTACTGAAACATCCTAAGAGTGACACGCATGACGGGAAACTGACCAGATCAGAAACTCTATTTTTAATTTTAATTTTGTATATTTAAATGGTTGACATCGGTCACATATTATATAATTACCATTATAGTTAATAGGATGCGGTGTATTATACATTTTTTTAATAAAAAAAAAAAGATTTGGTCAAGGGTAGTCCCGGATAGCTTGGTAGTGTAATAACTATTACCTGGTATATTATAATGGAAAATTAACAGCATACCTATTCTGTGTTTCTGACGGACTTTTAAATTAATATTGTATGCTGTCTAATATTTGTCTTACTGGCAGTCGTTTCTAATAATATTTTTAATTTAAGTTTGAATGATAATACCTACTTATATGTTGTGAATATTGTATGTAACTTGGACAGTATCGGTTTAAAATTGACAATTTTATTTGATAAATATTAAAAAGAAAAGTTGTAAGACATCGAAAATTAAGTTTTAAATGAGTATTAAAATATAATAATAATGCTAATTGATTTAGTTAAGTAGGTGTACCTGGTGTGCCGTATATTAACAGTCTTCTGATTTCTCTAATTTTTTTCAGTAGTTTTCTTTCCTCTGAAGACTTCATAATGGAAAAGTAAAAAAAAATATGCATCAACAACTTTTTTGGCTCAATTTTCAAATGAAATTTAATTTACACTCCGCAAGTTGGTCTAATTCAATATTTTGTAGTACTTCTAAATCATTTTCAACTCAAACATCTGATAAGTGATAACTACAATAAAAAAATTAACTAAATAACAAAAACCTAATTTTAAAATCGATACAATAATTGCTTTGTAATCTTAAACTAAAACGTTACCATTCCACTATCTTGTTTACTTCGAAAAAATCAATTTTACAGGTGGTAGAGATTATCAAAGTAATAATATTCATTAACGTATAGTTTATTTTAATAGTGAAAAATACGAACTTGTGAAGAGTTAACAAGTTGAATCTTGAATTATGACGTGAATACAACCATTTAGGTTTATTATATTAATATGACGTGAGTGTACCTACCGCCTACGTCCTCCATGACTGTATTATGATAGTTATTTAGTGTTACCTATGTGATAACTTATAATGATATAGCCATATTTGTAGGTACTGATATGAACACTTTAAAATGTAAAAAATATATAGGTGGATTGAGAAAAGCAGGGCTTAAAACCGGTAACCGGTTTGTAACGAAAACCGGTAAAAACCGTAAATTTGAGAACCGAAAACCGATAACCGCTTTTAGTTTTGGAATGCTGGAAGCGGTTATTGGTTATCGGTAATCAATTTAAATATCTAAATATTAACATCAAAGCGGTTACCTCGTATTTTCAATCCCGGTTTTATAACCAAAATCTATTCCCGACCAAAAAATTAACGGTTTTTTCGTGGAATTTAAATATTTAATACTTGAATTATGTAATGATTACAATGTTGAATTTAATTTCCCAGCTATTTTTAAATTTTTTTCCCCAATTAATTGCCGTCGAGTATTGCTTATCTGTTATGAATATCACATATATATAGGTATAATTGTATAACTATATATTATAAATAGTAAATACCATCATAAACATCGTCGTCGACCGCCGTCCTCGCGCGCTGATTCCTATTGGCTATTACGAAATAGTTGGTGGAATAGGGGCTTAGTCCATTTAGTATTTAGTATTTATCTACGATATTTTAATACTGTCGTCTACTCGTCTGTCACAATTTATATTTTATGCATTGGTCAATGATATTATTTTGAAGTTGTTGTTTAAAGGGTTTAAAGTGGTTAAGATTTAAATTATTTAAAGAATAACTACATATTATATTATACACGGAAATTAAAAATGAAGAACCCGGTTCTTGAAATGTATTTTACGTATGATATATATAAAAACAGTAGTAAATGTAATGTAGTGGGATGTACCAAGTATATATCTGGCAAGCATTCATCAAACTTGGAGAAACACATTTTTGCCCTTCACAAAAATGAGTACAAAGATTTAACGCAGGCCAAGTTGGCCAAATCATTATACTTTGTTTTGGATACATTAATAAATAGTTTAGTATTAAATTATAACTCCCAGTGCCCAAACCCTCCTGGTTCTGCATTTGTTATTTTAGTGTTTGCTCCAAAGGTCGGTCC
>NW_019101319.1:40108-289472 GCF_001856785.1 Myzus persicae
TTTTAAAAATATGATTGAAAAATTTAAAAAAATGATTTTTAAAAACCGGTTTTAACCGGTAACCGATTACCAACAAATCTAACGGTTTTTAAACGATTAACGGTTATCATAGTGTTTGAAATATCTTTAAAGAAACGGTTACCGGTTACCAAAATATCAAAGTAAAACGATAACCGGTTACCGGTTTTCAAAAATTTTCGGCTCCTTCCGGAGCCGATTACCGACTTTATTGAGAACGGTTTTAAGCCCTGGAGAAAAGTTTGTCATCGACAATATTACACGATATCATCAAAAACTGAAAGACGTCATCGTTGATTTAAAATATTCATAATTTCGTTAAATAACTAATTATTGTATTTTAACTATTTTTGTTTATTAAAATTTAGTTAGGGCTTCAATATCTCATGTCCTGTGTTATTTTAGTAGGTTTATTACTGTGGGAGAATGTATGGTTAGACCACTTGTATATATGCCATTATATGGTGACGATTTGTCACTAAAAATCAGGGTGGTCGCCCATCCGGGAATTAGTGACACCCGTCAGTGTTTGAACTCAAAACATATTTTGTGTCCGCACCACACCAGGCCACTTCATTAATTATTATTAAGTTCTTTACGATTGAATCTTATAATATTCGACCATAATAATACTTTGAAATTCGTATTAATTTAGCATCATTAAAATATTTCTATAAACCTAACTAATAATGATTTTATAATGTACGCTCCTGTATGCATATTATATCATATTAATATATTATACACAGATGTTTCACGTGCAGTTGTATTATATTATTATACTCTTAATTATAATATTATAAAGTTCGCAAACGTAATCGATTAGATTCTAAGGCTTGTCTAATTAGATACAAAAAAATATGTTAGAGAATATTAAATTATTTTTCAGTAAGTTTTATAATTGGTACTATTTGATAATACCAGCTAATAAATTTAACTACGATATTGTAACAACACATATTATTATTCAGTTTCAGTTTATATTTATTTATTTAAATTAAATCCTACGATAGGTACACTATAAAAAATGAATAAAATACACTATAATTTGACTAACCGATTTTTAAATTTTATATAGATCATTTTTTGTATTTATGAGTATTTAAGTTTTAGATTCTGTATAAAATGGTGAAAGGGTTTTTTTCAATTTATGATTATAAGCAATTGAAGTTAACATTTTAACAAAAATCTTTTAAAACATTTTAAATATTTATTAATTGTTTTCTAGTTAAAATGTATAGCAATTACCAATCATTATAAACAGAGATTCACCAATATATTATGCTGATCCCCATTTTTAACCTTTTTTTTTCTGATTTTTGAGATTTTTAAATATGCTCAAAGCACTTTTCAAATTCTTTAAAAATGGTTTTACATAAATATAGATCAGATGTAGGTACCTAATATAGGATCTAATACTTATTATACTTAACCATTGTTACAAATTATCGATGCTTATAAATTAGTATAAATCACTAAAATGTTCAAAAATTACTTCTTCAAATTTTGAATTAGGCACGTCAACATTTTCAGAACTAAGTCATTTATAATTGGGGGTTCAACAGAAGTTTGTATTTTCCCAGGACACTCCTGAAGTAGGACAACAAATCTCAAGAATTTGAAATTATGGTAGTATTCCCTCAGAATATTTACAAAATCTAAAGATCAGATTTCGAATTACTGCATTATTTCATTATTGAAGAAAAAAAGGGGGTGAGCATGCTTTGAGAAACACACTGTAAATAGATTTCTAGTTAAAAATGAACATCGACTTTAATTTGAGTACCCTAAGGTTTTAAAGTTACCTATTATGATATGAAGTTTTTGTTATTGTATTACTTATAGAAAAAATTCCAAAATTAATTTTGATAATTTTTTTTTTACAAGTGTAATAAAACTATTAATAATTTGTACTCAGTACTTAGATATAATTGGATTACATTTTCAATTTCAATAAATAATTATTTAAAAAAAAATTATTTAGTACAATAAAAGTCATTTCTAACTTGCATTATTTATATCCAAGGCTGATAAAAGGTTATGCACATATTTTGTTTTAGTAATAGCGATAAACGAATATGTAGGTAACTAATATTACATTATGATAACGTGAGTGGCCAGTAGCATCTAAGTAATTAGTAGCTATAAACTATTATAGGATTTAGTAATGTAGTGGTGTTATTGATTAATATCATGAGAATGTCCTCGTCCTGCGTGGTAGTCTTATGCTGAGACGATAGTCAATTGACCCGGTTTGACTTGAAGAAACCTTAAGTCAGATTTTGAATTGGATCTACTCCAGGGTTTGGAATTCTGAGCTATTATTGACTATTTATTACTTGGGAAATTTTTACAAGTCATAGAGAATGTTGCATTCTTAATAATATTTGATTGAAAACAATTAAAAAATGTGTGCACATTTTCATAGGTCGGACTATACGTAATCAGTGGATTAAGTACTTGTTAAAATTTTTTTTACTGAAAAGTGTATTTATGACACACAATAATACTTATTTTCATCGCCAAGTCTAAAGGCTAAAATAAAGTTACTTACGTTCAAAAGTCTGTGACTCTTGCGACCATAAGATTCCATCATTTGTACATATATGGCTATATATATAACTATACAAATATATTGTATTTATAGTTTTTTATTTTTATTTATTTATCAATACTTATTAATGCTGAGCAAACAATAAAACCTAACTGGAATAATCACTTTTGTAGATAAAAGCTGCTTATTAATATTTATAATTTAATTGGATTTTTGTATGATGATAATATAATATAAAATAACGAAATGATAAATTATAAGTTGTGTAATATGTATTAATACATTTAATGTGAACCTATTACTTTAGATAATAATGTGTGAAAGGATTTTTAAAGTTATGAGAATTATATTTTCCATAACTCAACTTCTAACTTATTCACTTCTGAAGCAATAATATATGTGTTAGGTTTTAACTTGGGTTAATTGTACTATTATCGTATTCAAACATATCTAACTATTTTCCTACTTGAAAAACTTCCTGCAAAAATCTTACAAAAGTGTATTTTTGTCTTTGTTTTAATATTGGGAAATAGGTATTTTTTTGGAATTTTTTCACCCTTATAAAAATATGTACTTATGTTTAAAAAACACGAAATATTGTGCGCGATAAAAATCCGCTCCATTATCGTAGCCGTATCTTATGGGTGTATACAAATAAATACCAATTACCAATAAATTAGGAACATATGCATGTATTTATTTTTAATAATTTGTTTCCGCGTACATAAGCATTTTATACAGGTCCTAGGTGTGTAATATTGGTACCTGTGTATAATACTTTTCTACCAGCTTAAACTAACCTATATTTCTACATACCTATGATATTATATAATAATTTATTTTATAAAATGTACGTGGCCCAAAACATGAACTATTAACATTCAACGTAGTCTATAATATTACTACCCATAATCTATATTCATAAATGACAGTTTTTTTGTGAATATGTGTGTCAAGTCTATGGCACTTACGGTTCCGACATTTTGTAAATAATAAAATCATGTACTCTAGAATGTGCAACCCCGAACTCGAAGTAAAATTAAATTATATAATAATACAAATTGAATATACAGAATTAAAAATCTGTGAAGGGTCAAGTGTGCATTTAACTGAGTTTAAGAAGTGGTAAATACATGGGTATTCAATTTTTCCGTGGCTGTGCAGGTCGAGTTTGGTAGTAAGTTTATATTGGTATCGTAAATTCATATTTATATTTAGTAAGCATTTACAAACTTTTGACATTTTACTAACGTAATTTGGTAAAGAAAATTTTTTTAGATTCTTAGAGGATCGATGAATGTTTAGATTTTACAACCGTTTTTTTTTCCAGTTTAATTGCTTGTGTCTGTCTTCACTTTTTAGGGCTGTAAAAATGCTTTTAATTTCTATTTCAACAACTTTTCTGTAAGTAATGTTAGATTTGCTTATTACCTGGAAGGAGGAGTGGACAAAAGTGAACAATTTTTTGTAGCATTCAAAAGCGACGGAAAAAACAAAAAAAAATTAAGGAAGGAAAAATGAAGATTTAAGTAAAATAAATCAGTTTTGACAAAATCAATTTTGATTTTTGGGGTAACTTAAATAAAAATAACCTTAAACATACAATATTTTCACCGAATGCTAATATTCTAATCTTGTATACACCATAAAATGTTTAAAGTAATTTGACTTAAAAGCATAAAAAATTTTCGACTTTTATTAGTTTTTTTTAAAAATTAATTTCGATAACAGAGTTTCCCCTCATTTAAAAAACTTGAAAATTTAATTTAAGGTACCTTATATATGTCATACTTTTTTAAAATAAAAATGAAAATGCAAAAAATTATTATGAGTAAATCTACAATCATCTTGTAAATTATTTTAATAGTGCAATAATTTCATAAAATTTAGTTTATAATATTGGCTAACAGATGACAGATTGTCTTCGCTCAGAATTGTTTTTCCTACCTATATAATGATGACGTAAATGTGTAATAATAATATCATTGAATTTAGTTTTTACATATTATTATAACCAGTGATTCCTCTAGTCACTTATTTTATTGAAGAGCGTTAACCGTATCCTCACCTTTTATGGTGAGGTGCCCAGTTTTGTTATAAACTAAACTAAACTATACTAATTTCTGTTTTAGTTAGAAATTAAATACTGTTTCGGGTACTCAGATGATGCGGAACACTCTTTCCTTCTTTGATCATATTTTAGGTGAAGTATTATAAGTCAATTTTTTATTGAAAAATTATTCTTATCAATTATAATAAATAAACAATTACAAATATATGAAATTAAGAGTACACCACTTAAGTTTTAATTTGTGAATAAATAATAAATGTATACTTACACATATATTGATAATGTTATTGTAAATATTTTCTTATATTTATTTTTTAATCACCTACCTTTGAACTGGTAAATACAATACGATAATATAACTAATAAGGTCAAAATATGATATAAAAGATTTTTAAAAATACCTAGGTACTTAATTTATCTATCAATATTAACGTTAATGTTTTCGAATTGTATAGAATGTTCGAGAAACTTTAATCAATAATCTATGATAGCCAAATAGTAAGCAACACTCGTGTGGACTATGGTTAATACTTATAACTAATAGGTACTAACTTGATAAGTATGAATGAAGTTATCATTTATTTGAACTAGTCCAATTAGTATTTAATGACTTATATTTTTAATTTGATTGTACATTATACACACTGTTACACAATATTATCTAATGAAGTTATTTATTTAAGCTTAATATCTAATTAACGAAAATCCCAAAATCCTATCTCAATAATTATACATGTGTATAATACCATATTATACTATTCAAAAACAACAACAACAAAAATAATAATAATAATAAACTGTATAATTTGAGTTAAATTGTAATATTAAAGTGTGGATAGTAAGTACCTACATTTATTGTGTAGCTATTGTTGTGTAAGGTCTAGGCTCATAATGTATAATAACTAGGAATTTAATCACTATATTATATTTCCACCAGATCAAAAGCCCATTTAAAATTCGTGCACACAATTTTGATTTTTTTTTTTTTTAAGTTTCTTTTTTGAATTTGATAACATTCCAGGTTGGACGAGAAATATGATTTATAATGTTTGGACAGAAAAAGTAAAGTGATGGCGTCATATATTTTCCCTCACAAAGTTTCGTCTTATAACTCTGCAGATATACTTAAAAAATTTAACTAACTTTAAAATGAAAGAGAGGACATTTGTATGACTTATTCACTGATTCTGAATACAAGGTGAAAGCATATTGTAATAAGAATATAAGATCTCCTTTCAAATGAATTATAACGACGATAGAAATGATTGACTTTTAGGCTTTTGTAGAAATTTGTTGTAGTCTCATAAAATTAAAATCTGAAAAGTAAAATTGTTGTTTCATATTCAACGTTTTCAAATAATGTGGCGGACATACGATTACAGCGACAGAAAATATTATGGTTGTAAGGAACAGGGCCAAAGATAAATAATATTATAGTTTTATGTTTATTATGGGTGGTATTTTTATTTATGGAATTTTCCTCACAAATTACTACAAATTGTACTCGAAAACAACTTACGGCTATTATACAACAGTTACCGTAAAATATACTAAAGAACAAAAAACTTAAATAAAAATAAAAAACGTTGGCACGAAGCAGCAGTTACCCTAACCATTACAGACATGCAACTGCCAGGACGTATGCCAACGTTGGCGAGTAGGTAATGTTCTTGTAAAGTTGTAAAATATGTTGACATGGAATAGCTTCAAAACTATTGTTACAGGGGGATCATAATACTTAGAATTTTTGGCAGTGTCAAAAACGACATCAAAAATTGAATGGGTAAATTAATATCGTAATAATGTTCAACTGACCATACTCACTGTATTATGTTTGCGTAAAATGCGTAAAACTTGTTATTCGTTGAAGGCAAAAATAACGTTTGTAGTTTTCGAAAAAAATGTAAGGATTAAAAGAATGAACATAAATATATAGGAATTCAAGTATTATATTTTAGTTAAACATGTATTACTTCGTAAATATTATAAGTATTGACGAATTGGACATGTATCGCATGATGTAGCTATACCAATGATGGTAAATAATTTGAATAATTTCTAATTAATTTCAAGGTTTTGTTTTGTAATGCTAACAAGAAGTTGATCTATTTTTATTTTATATTTTGAACATTCACTTTAATTTTTAATAATATACTGCATACTAATCTGATCTAGTATTTTGCGATTAAAATAAAATATAACGTATACCGTTTTCACCGTTTAGGCGTTTTCAGTCTTGTAATAGGTAAATTTTAATGTTTTGTTGTTCTGGCGTTCGGTTTAATGATTTATTTTCCCTGACTTCTTAAAAGTCATTATCAACGATATCCACCGCAAATTATAAATGTCCATAGAATCTCAAAATATATATTGTAAATACTTATGATGAAAAACAAAAAAATATGACCACAACCTTTTTTAACCATTAGTACCAATGGACGGTATTTGGTGTGTCTGGAAAATGTTTGGCATGTCTATAAAAATCGAATGCATACAAAATACAATCATAATTGTACTTATGTTACTTAAGATTTGTATGCTGTTACATAAACTGATCAATTATGATCCATAATACAATGCAAGTAATTAATCATTTTTAGAATATCGCCTTTTAATTATTAAAACAACGTTATGTATGATATACAGACGCTGTATGATTTTTTAAATATCATATTCAATTAGAAAATTGTATTTTATTAAACATTTATTGATACCCAGAATATATTTAGATTATTGTTTAAGTTATTAGAATATTCAAATTTTTTTTATAAAATAAACTAAAGTAAGGAGTATTTTAAAATTAACCATTGGTTATAGTTGTACAAAAATGTATACTAATATAACCCAGTTCAAAACTGAATTTTACATTAAAAATTGTAATAATATTTGATCAGATATACAATGAACATAGAACGTATGATTATAATAATACATTTCGTGCCCTTAAAAGACATTTGAATAATACATTAATTGATTAGGTGCGATAATATTTAACTAGTTATTTCGTTTGCATATTATAAATTAATATTTCATATTATATAATAAATGTATATATTTTTTTAAATGTTTTTTTTAAATTTGACCGAATTCTAAAGTTTGTTTACAAAAATTTTATTTACAATTTACATAAAATGATAGACACAGTATTATCGAGTTCGGTATACAATTTTACACTCAGTTTTATTTTTATCTTATGTGTATGTATCTTGTTATATTTTAATTGCTGATGTCTACCTCTTATGTTTTTATACACAATTATCAAAATGTGTAAAAAAAAGGCTTGCATTTCTTAGGAAATAAATAAACAAGTAACCAAATTTATTGTCATATTCCACGCAGTGATGAAAAGTAAAGAAGAAAAAAATGAAAAATACCTAGATGGCACAAACTTTGTTATTTTAACGAAATACCGAGGTGTGACCTTCATCTGCGGCAATGGCATAACAACATCACGAAAATAGTATAATATAATATTCGTTTCGAACCAATTTGACACTGCCCTACGACCTATGAGTGTTTTTATATTACGTACTATAATATGATATAATAATATACACCGACGGTAATTAAATTAGTTTCGTCGGCCGGTAATTAAGTCGAATAAAATAATAACAACAAAAACAACAGGCGCGCGAACACGGCGAATGAATAATATTATACTATATTATATTTATATAATGTGCTCCAGAGATAACGGCTCGGGTATGGCTGGCAAAACAATATAAATACGATCAATCGGCCAGCCACTTTGACCATATACCTTCAGTGCCGCCTACCCGCGCAATCGAACCACTGCAGCCTACCGCTGTTCATAATATTATTATTGTAATAATTCGTTCAAATTCACAAGCTTTCACAACTAGACGACATGGAAGAATTCTTCAAAGGCAAAAAGTTCATCGTCACCGGCGCTAACGCGGGTAAGGGTCTTTTGCAAAACAATTCAAAATTTACTGTTAATGTGGAAAAACGATCGGTAGGTTAAACTAACATTATAATAGTGATAATACTTTGTTTTTTCGATATTCCATGCCATGTTAAACATAAGTTTTTTTTATCATTCTTTAAATTAGGTCTACTATGAATTATTTATGAGATGATTACGTGTGAATATTTTTCAATATTATTATTTTCTGACGGGTTTACTTATTGATATTTCAAAACGGGTTTTCTTTGGACCGACTTTCGAAATAATTCGAAATTATCTTACGAAATGTTTGTGAGTACATAAAAACAAAAACCAGATTCGTTTTCAATCGTATACATTTGATGTTCATGTGTTGTTCCAATTGTAGAAGTTATGTGTCATGTGAATTATGTTTTGCTAGTTACTATATTGGATCAATTTTTATGATTTTTTACAGACAAATGATTTTATAACATTTGATGTGTATAATATTTTAATTTAACTTTTAATTTTTTAATACTTTTTTTTCAAATAATAGTACCTATGTATTTTAAAGTAGGTTTGTCATAGGTATTCATCGATATATCCCTATATCAGTAGGCAGTGTACATAATTTTATTTTGTGATTTATTCGACAACAATGTTGATTTTAAATAAATGCACTAATTTATAGATAGTATCATTCTTAGGCACAACTAATGAGTTGTATTAAATAAAATAAAATATTTGAAGATAATAATAAATCAAACTATACTTGTGCCTATATGTTAACTTCCAGCAGTATTAAGTACTAAGTATATTATACTTACTAGTTGTTTATAACTAAAGTGCTGTGCAATTATTATGGTTAAAGTTGTACGTTCATAGGAAAACAAAGTTTGAAAAAGGTATGATTACTGCGGTATATTGGTAGTTACTCTCTAGGCCAGTGTTTCCCAACCTTTTTACCACCACGGACCACTTCCACAATATTTTATAGGTCGCGGACCACCTCAATTTTACACAAACTAGGAAGACCTTTTTTTTTTTTTTTGCTCATTAACAAGAATACACAAAATGTATTAAAATTTTTTTATTATTTTACTGTACTATTATATATAATTATTTAATTATTAAACTTTACTAATAATTTACTTAGTGTGATTTTTGTGGCTGCATTTCTTTGACCAGTTTTTCAATTCTCGGATGAATGTTGCTAATGGCTAAACGCATGTCGTCACTTACGTCCAAGCGATTTCTCTGTTTATTTTTGATCACAAGTAGACTGGAAAATCCTTGTTCACACAAATACGTAGTTGAAAATACTACTAAATAACGTAAGGCAATTTCCCGTAGTTGAATATGTAATGTTGCCCTTCTGCACCAAAATTCCTCAAGGTTCATACCAGAATCAAACATATTTTTGCAGTCAGAGTCATTTTGCAGTTTTAATAGAAAACTAAGAAAGGTACCGCGGACCACCTATGACTGGCCCACGGACCACCGGTGGTCCGCGGACCACCGGTTGGGAAACACTGCTCTAGGCTAATTAGGACTTATCAATTGCATTGCGAACCGTATAAATACATTATAATCACTCAAACAAATTTATTTTATTTTGTTCTGAATGAATTTTGCAAACAAACATTAAATTATCGACATTTCAATAAAACATTATTAATGTGAAAAAGATAATATAATATAATATTTAAGTGAGAGATAATGTATTTTTATCTGATTTTTATCGTTTCTGAGCTTAACAACAATAGGTTTTTAATGGGTTATAAATTATTGCTTGGTATTAAAAATTAATAAATTAAAATGCATTGATTTTAAACTATCCAAAAATAATGTGCATGCTACTTGATATTTTCCCCTTTGCAAAGAAAATTGAGGAAATATAGATATGGTTTCAAAATATAGAAAAATATATAGGAATATATATTCTAATATACCCTGAATATACTCATACTCGTATAGTTTATTTAAATCTATATAGAGTGTACAATAAAATTATGTACGGGCAACTAAATGTTGTAGTATAGTTTTTTAATATTTAAATTGCGAATACAGGAATTGGTGAGACGATTACTAACCGCCTAGTGTCGTTGGGTGCTCACGTTTTCGCTGTTGGACGTGACGCAAAGAAATTACCACCCGCTGGACCTTACCTAACTCCAGTTTGTGCAGATGTGGGCGAATGGGACTCCTATGATATTATTAAAAAATTGGGACCAGTCCACGGTTTGGTGAACAATGCTGGAGTTGCCTTTATCGAATCTTTCTTTGACATGACACAAGAAGGATGGGATAAGTATGTTTTTTTCATTATTTTTACTTAGCCTAAAAACTTGATACTATTCTATCAATATTATAATTTATTATTATAGAAGACTGAAATACATTTTTAAATATTTCTATTAAGTAGGAAGGAATGTTTAGAATTTAAATTCTAAACATTCTTAAATGCCAAGATTATTCCATTTTATTAGTTATATAGTTAATATAGTTATTACTTATTAAGTATAATTTATACGACATATGTCTCAACACTAAGATAAATACCAAATTAAGTTGTTCGCGTTGAATGCTTAGCCGATACCACGTATTTTTAAAATTGTATAGGTATGTATAGGTACATTTAAAAAAAAATTTTAAATTTTGTATTTTAATGTGAATTTGTACATATTATTTATTTGTCGATACAATAATATGATAATAATATTAAAAACACATTTTAAAGAATGAATTTCATTGAATGACCTAAAAATGGTTCCAAGTTATAAGTCAAATGTACGAATTTCGTTCACGTTTTATTTTACGATATAAATGAGAGTCGTTCACGTGTAATTAGCAAAATTTCAACGTGAACATCGAGTTAATTCAGACCGTTAAAATCGTTCATCGCCAATTGCGTTCCTTCCAAACGCTTATCATATTATTGCTTTTATCTAAGCTAAATCATTACGTTTTTAATGATACACCATGCACCTTTTCTATAGTATAAATGGGTTGGATTGCTATATTGAAAATTGAGTTTATATAGTTTTTTTTTATGAATACGCCTAATTAGATACATAGTATACTACATAAAAAGAGAGCTTACAGAATAATAGTAAACAATATTTTTATCTTATCATTTCGAGAGTTACTTTGCACGATAATAATTTCATAGATAAAAAAACAAATTAAAATTAAATAATTGCACGAGTAATAATAAGCGTACAGGTTTAAAAATGATTTGTTTATCAAAACATTATATACAGAATAATATAATGTAAATTCAATAATATAAAATTGATTCGAAATCTTTTTGTTCATGAAAAAGTGAGATAAAATTAAAAGATTTTTATTGGTATTATACGCCGTACATATTTGTAAATTTGTAGATTTTGAATATTTCAAACGTGGGATTTTCAGATGAACGCATAGAGGACTTATCACATGATTTTGTATTTACAATATTACACTATGTTATTATGAATGCATTTGACATTAATTGTAGTGATTATCCGAAATGTCGGCACATTATAACATATTCTCATACATCAACAATATTATGAATCATATTATCATATTTATGATATGCGTATTACAGAATTATGTCGATTTTGGTTTTATCGGTGATAATAATATACAAGTTTAAGAATGAACCGAATTTCGCCCAAAATTAATAATAGTATTTCGCTTGAATAGTTAATCAACACCAATCTATATCATACTCGTAATATTGTTATATAACATAACATTTGATTTCCCAGAACATTAAACATCAACGCAAGAGGAATCGTTCGCATAAGTCAGGCTGTAGCAGAGAACATGAAGAACGCTGGAATTAAAGGATCCATCGTTAACGTGTCCTCAACAATTTCAGAAGTATGTATGAAATTTAATAATATTATTATAGCTTAAAAAAAAAAAAATGGAACACGATGATGGCTCATGACTGTAGAGTTTGGATTATTATTCAATTGTATATTTTTCCATTTTTCCATTTTCACATTTTTGTATTTTCGTCAGTGATCTTTACGAATCATATTATTTGAAACTTATGACAATTATATTATATAAATAATATTACTAGGCACTAAATAGTTATTGAAATAATGATAAGTTTACTAAGTATATACCTATAATTATAATTTGTTTAATTTGTTTTTAATTATTTTAATACCTCATAAAATTTATAAACTAATAATAATAATTACTAATTACAAATCGTACACTTTTTACCATAATATTACTCAATTATAATTTTTTTCTTGCATATCTGTTGCATATTTTCAGGATTTTTATTGAATATTATATCTATGTCATATTTTGATACTTTTTAGTGTATAAATCTTCGCTCTGCAGGTAGGTATATAATATAGTGATTTTCGTACGGCCATAAATTGTTACCGTGAGTCACATTCAGCCCTTAAAATAATTATTACACGTATTGTCGTTGTACTATCGTTTAATATTGACCCAATTACATTTTTACAACTAATAAACTATTATCTCAGAAAGCCTAACCTAACCTAGAAAATATACCAATCTTCTTCTTAACAGCTTAGCGGACCATGTAGATCCATCGCCACTACCGCTTTTCTATTCCATCGATCCCTATTATTCGCATCCTAGAAAATACACTAATATAATACTTCATAGATGTGATATCGATAATTAAAATTTATCATAATGAACTTGTTCTTGTAAACTGTTATTATTGTTGTCGGCCCACAATCGAACTATTATTTTTATAGCTATAATACTACTCATAATTATTATGCAGTTACAAGAGCTGGAGTTAATTATTTTTATTAGTTATTTTAATATTATACGATTATTGTTAAGCTCTTAATTTATGAAATCATGAATCTTAACAATCCATCACTTCTATGACTTTATAATAAATTAATGGTTAATTCATCATAAAAACATATGACTATACATATATCTATCTGATCCTACCTACTTTGAGACGAATTGAAGTGAAAAAAATGAAAAATACAATAGGTCTTAAAAAGTTTACCGTTTCTTTTTTAAATAATAATCATTATTAAAACTGGCCAAATGTTTCCAAGAGTGTTTAAAATTATACGCTGAAGTAATTTCAGAAAAACAAACTTGTAATATTAATTATTCCTCAAAAATTAACAACAAAGTTTGATTTTTAATTGCATTGTATGTATAAACTGCACTGTGCACATACATAAACATAATATATTTAATATAATACATTGGGTGTGTATTAAATTCAAACGTAATGTTTTAATCTTTAAGCGATTTATTTACTTTATGAATTATTTTTATGGTCCTATAAATACAACAAGTGAATTTATTATTATGATGTATTAATTAAATTATCATTTTAGAGAGCTATTCCAGACCACACATCGTATTGTGCATCAAAAGGTGCAGTCAATCAAGTGACAAGAGTTATGAGTATCGAGCTCGGAAAATTGGGTATCCGTACAAACAACGTCAACCCGACCGTGGTTATGACAAAAATGGGTGCTAAAGCATGGTCCGACCCAGCTAAATCCAACCCAATTTTAAGTAGAATACCACTTGGACGATTTGCTGGTAAATACTTAAACATACCTAACACAGATCTAGATTTCATCGAATTCAAGAATGTTTTTCTGGTAGTCGTTTGTTCTAAACAAGCTATCACTTATTTTTCTTCTTCTGTTCTTTCTTTTTTTGTTCCATACAATTTTTCTCGATTTTTTCAACTATATTTTATATTATGTTAATAATTCTAATACATAGACACTTAGCTACATGACCCAATCCCTCAATTTTTAAGAATCCTTAATTAACCAATTAAATCGTACAAATAAACTTAACAATAATGCAGATTTAAATGAAGTGATTACCTACGAAGTATGAACTAAATCAAACTGTTCAGTTTCAGTAGATAGTCATTTTGTAAGTACTGAACTGTATTGCATGCGATTTTAAAGCTGATTTCTTATAACCTAATTAAATACTATTATAAAAATTAAAATGGCCCAGTGTAGGTACCGAGTTTAAAAAAAGGAATTCTTCGATATCATAATACTATGTTAGTTTTCAAATTGATAATACCAATGCATAGTAATACGAGTATGTACATGAAAACTTCAGTTGATATTATTAGTTACTCGAGTATTACTGTATACAATATTATGCGCTAAAGTATCATCATTTAGCTTTTGAACAACGCAAATAATTTAAAAGTATAAAATGTTTTAAATAGTACCTATCCAAAATGAGTAGTGAAGTAAAAGTAATTAAGTGATATTTGTTTAAATAAATTGTTTTTACATGTGACTAGCTGTATTACCTGATTTCGCCCAGGTTAAAACTATATTGTATTTTCTACCGTTTTTGTTTTGCTCCAGTTAAAAGTTAAAAATATGATATAAACATTATAATGATTAATTGTTTGAAAATTTGAAAAAATTATGTACCTGATTAATACCTATGGAAAATTAGGAAAACAATATAGCTGATTTCAGACATTAAGACAACACCTATTCGTATAAGTGTACATTTTGTCACACCTATTGATGATTTATAAATGTATTGAACAATTTCGATTGTATCATAGTATCTAAAGCAGCTTATAATAATATAGTGTGCTTCAACTGGATAAGTTTTAGATAATTTATATTCAAATTGTACAGATATTTACTTAATATTAATTTTAAATTAAATACTATTATAAATCCTCAAAATATATTATTGTTTTAATATTATATTAATATAATAATATAATTTTCATATTATTATATTTTTGTTTATTTATTTACAGAGTGCGAAGACGTCGCAAATGTGACTCTATTTTTGCTCAGTGACTATTCTACCTACGTAAATGGTGTTTCAATTCCAGTGGACGGTGGATTTTTGGCCAGTTAAATATGGATTACCCAAGAAACAACACTATACTCACAGTGCGAACGGTCTGAATATCATCAAGAGAGGATAATTGAATTATTTTAATTATAAAACGATCAAGATTTAAAACTTAATTTAATTAATTTTTACTTTTTTTTAGATTTAAATTTTATGAATTATTCATTATATTTTTTTAATACGTGTTCAACAAATTAATAACACTGCATTTTTTGTGTATGTTAAATGCAAATAATAGATTTACAAACGTATACATAATATTTTGTTTCAATTTAAAGAATAAAATGGAATTTTAGTTTATTACTTAAGTTTTTTTTTTAAGTAGTAGGTACATCAGTATCTACCCTGATGTTGTATAAACAAGTAGATACAGTGATTGAGTGTAATATGTTTTTAGATCTTAACCGACTTAGTACCTATCCTATTAGTATTTAATTTATTATATCTTTTGTATTCATCAAATGATTCCATAAGCGGTAGCAGGTTAACAAAAAAATGGTCAAGGTTTTGTTTAAAATGCATGGGCGTAACTATGCAATAATTCTTGGTGAACTAAAACCTTGGTCAGAGACCCCGTTAAAATAGCTGGATAATTTATTTCACTAGTTTTTTTGCTTCACAGATTCGACTGCAGTTTCTAAGTTACACAACCAAAGTTCCACGACAAATTATTTTTAAAGTAAACACTATTTGCGTTTAATCCATAAACTATTATACAGCTACAGCTTTATGAGATGTAGATACATTAAGTTGCACATTTAATGGAATTAGATTTGGTTATTTATTGAGAGGTAAAAATGCAGGTAATTTATAGTTACGACTTACGTTGCATGGGTTGGCCGTAGGTACAATAGATCTTACAGACAAATAAAATAGACTATTTCAACCATCAAAAACGATTCCTAGTAGGACAGCTGGATTTTAATTTTGTTTTTTTATTTAAAAGAATAAACTTTTATTTAGGTTAGGTTCTCTAACTCTGTTTTTGAATTCACATACAAATATAATGCCAGAAAAAGAATTAAAAACATTTTCACACATAGGAGCTTATAATTTATTACTAATTTTCAAAACTGTGGTTTTAATTTAAGTCTAATTCAAATTGAACAATTTCAAATTAAAAACAATGAAAACATTTTTTTCAAATAAAAATAAAAAATAATCAAAACCTGACTATTTCACGAGGAATGAGAACTGTTCTTGAAAGTATTGTTGTAGTACTAAAATTGCGTTGGCTCCGACACCCTTACGACTTGGGATCTAAAATGCCATCATCAATTTTATTATGAAAACGTCGTCATTTAATAACTGTAACGTAGGTATATAAAAATAAATTTACTTTTATATATTTTTAGAAATACATAATATAGATTAGGTAAAATACAGACGAGATGGTATACTGGGATTTTTTTAAGATTTTGAGTACCTTTAATGATTGATAATCTATAAAGACATAATCGACAATATCTATTTTATATATTACTATAGGTTTTTAATCTTTAATAATAAAATTTTTTTAATTCTCTGACAAGCAACATTTACAAAGTGTAGTTATAATTTTTAAACAAATACCTTTATTGATACATGCAAATATGCCGAGTATATCTATTACATTTTTATTTTATACATAGTTTAAAATAACTAATCACCTTTTTAATGTATTTTCTGAAAGTTTCTGTTTGTCATTATAGTTTATAATTTTACAAAGAATAATTGTAATATATTAGTGGAATTTCATTTTTTGAAAATATTATTCTACGGTTTGGAAATAATATTTTATAGCACTAAATACGTTGAGCTGCAGTACTTCTTGTTTGAACATAAAATAAATATTGTTCTTTAAATATGTAGGATGACCTTTTTTTAAATGTAATACAGTATACGGTATACTTTTATATATTAAAAAAAAACAAGAACTAAATTAATGAAAACGTTTTGGAAACTAATTATCACTAATTATTTTCTAAGTGCAATACTGTTATTGTAATAAATATGACCATGTAAAATTAAATTTAGCCAAAACACAATTCTCAATTCTGTTTTTTTTAACTTTGTAAATTTTGTTGTTAAAACTTAAAAAATTTTTTAAAGTTATTATTATGAGTAAGTACGCTGTAATATTTAAAAATTAAATATAAATCGTTTACGATGACACCATTTGTAGTGGTATACTCGGTTGAATGGCTTAAAATTAAAGGACCACCAAAACTATTGTATATTAAATGTTCTAATAACATTCTTATGAATTATAATGACCATGCGTATATTTATACGTTGTGTTTTTTAGATTTTATGATAACATTTTAAAAATATTCATAATAATCGTACCCTGTATATTTTATTAGATTTTAGATTTACTATTAAGTATCATTCAGGTTATAGAATCGCATTAATTATTCGATTTAATAAATACAAATATGTATTGGTGACACTAATAGTATTTATTGTAATAAAGATTTTTAATAAATTTGTATTTAAAATTAATTTACAAAACACAAATTTCATTTTAACGATGTTATTAAAAAAAATTCAATTGTTTTGTTGTTATAAACATTTATTTTGTATTGTTGAAAAATATTAAATGCTAATGGGCTTACAAATATTATTTGATTTGCTTGATTGCAGCCATATGTAAGTTACATTTAAAAAATCAATGAATGGCATTAACCTACCCTGTCCTAACTTTTTTTAAATTTGTTTATTGTGGTATCACTGCATTAGGCTGAACTGTTTGCATACCGCATGGCCGCCATGATCTATAACCGAGATCCATATTACGTCCAAATCATACCAAAGCATAACTTCGTCTGGACAATTTGATTACGCAGCACTGTTGAATATGAAAAGTTATAAGTCTATATTTTTTATACAAACGTTTATAGAATATGATAGAAAATGAGTGAAGTGCAATTTAATGTTAACATAATGTGTGTTAGATATAATTGTTGAAGCTTCGGTTACAATATTATGATTGTATCAATTATTTTTCATCACGACACGTCCTTTGAGACTGCTAATGAAACATTATCAATTAAGTCATACGCCCCCTATGTTCGGATGTTCCATTTACATTTGTAAAAATATTGCAAGCAATAATTAAGTACATTTAATTCATAAATACTTGTGCATGGTTATAATCATGTTACATAATGTGGAACAAACTTGCATGATACAGTACATACCCCACAAATAGCATGCATTGACAAATGCATAAGATGAAACACAGATTAAGTGACATGTTCAACAAGGGAATAACAATGGTAAAATATTTCAAAATGAGAAAATGACATTAACAAGTGGACTAGTCCAATTCAGATGTCGCGTGACAAAACTCAGTGGGGATTACAGATTCCGCAACGTTTTATAAACTTTAAGCCCACACAGCGACGGTGCAGTGTCTATAACCATAGAACAATATAATATGGTCTTACTATAACCATACAATTGTCAACGTTCACGTCACACACGATATTAGAAAATCATCCAAGTGAGGTAAGAAGTGAAATACACATTTAAACTATTTACGTTCATTCACGGAATGAACGCAAATATTCATTCATATTCATTAATTTAATTTATTTATATCAGGGGCTTGTAACAGTTGTAACTCCTTCGGTTTCGGCTCAAATCGTCTTGTGTGTAAAGTAAACTTTGAAAAATTTTCTAGGTATGTACCAAAAATGTTCAAAGAAAACTATCGTTACTTAAATTTTATTTTTGGTATCGGTTTTTAATTGGCATACTGGTTTTATATTTATTTCCGGTTTCAAATATTTTTCAGTTTCGACTTTAAATTTATTACCAATTTCCAATTGTTTTCGGTTTCGGTATTTAACGGTTTATAGCAGTATCAAGTCCTACATATTTGAATACATATGGTGTAATCAATCAATGATTTTACATCAGTTTAATATTATTTAGTAGTGAGATAGAAATCACACACATAAACATTCGATAGGTCATTATAGCGTTTTGATTAACACAAAATAAACTCCCAGTTACGAACTTTCTTTCTTACTAATTTTTTATCTGCTACTAGAGGTGCTCTACATGGTAGGTATCATGGTAGCGTTATTATAACGATGACATTTCTACGATTTATTCTCTCATATTCACAATCAGTTAAGTACATACATAATTTATAATATTTTAATAATATATTAATTATTAATTCATTTATACGTTTATCTATACATATTTACATCTACTGATTCAATATGAAAAAATCATACTACAAGTCTACAACCATTACTTCTTTAACCATGATGTTGACCACCGAAACCTCAAAAAAACACATTTGTTTAAAATATTTAATTCATAATATCTTAAAAAATGTATGAGACACTGCTAATCAAAAAACCATACGATTTTAAAACTTAACATACTATTTAAACTCTACGCTGATGATTTAAAAGTGTATAGGTATGATAGTGAACTCTATGGATAATGTAAGAAGTTACAAGATGATTTAATTAGTAATTTCGATTTATTTACAAATGTATGCTCAAAATAATTTATATCCTTTAATTATTCCTAAAACACGATTTATGCGTAGTTAAAATTATGCTATTAATAACCAGGACCTTAGTTAGCTTTCATAAAACATTTGGTACTATTTCGGCTGGTGATCTTTCTTTTTTTCAGAATATATTTCTTTTATTTATTGCAAAGCAATGACATAATATTAAAGTTTATCAGGAATCAATGCTGGGATCTTAAAAATATTCAATGTCTAAAATTTTTATTTTACTCTCGGGTACGTATTGTTTATTATTTTTGTTTCGTTATCCGTTATCAATTTCAATAGTTTATCGTTTACCGATATGGTATCCATTATCGATTTCAATCGTTTTTGAATTGTTTAACGTTATAAACGTGACGTTATAATAAATTTTTGTAGCCCTGATAGTATTTACTATAATTATACCCAGAAATTACCGAATATATATGGATTTTAGACAGTCATAATTTGTTAACAGATTTGAAACTAAATATTAGAAAATACAAATCAAAAGAATTTATTATGAATGAAAAAACAACACAATTTTATTAATCAGAGACCAAATCACTAAGGAACTTGTAAATACAATATATTATAATATCATAAAACAGTTAGGATAACTATCATCAACAACCAAATGTTACTTGAAATTGTTAGTAAGAAACATAGGTTATAACTTAAAACCAAAACCACAATAATAATTATTGATTACCTACATAAATATTATTCCAAACCCCAAAAACCTGAGAACCACTTTTGCATTTTAACCACTGGGACCGCTGCAGTCCCCGACCACTTTTCATGAAAGTAACTATACCAAACATAGGTAGAAATGTAGAATAGATAAATATTACAAAAATATTATTACATTATCATAACTTAAAATATGATAATATTCTTTGTCAAACAAAACGGCTGCTAACTATTTTTTTGGATTTTGCAGTGTTTTGAGGCTGACAAAACAGCCAAGCAGCTCAGCGAGCAGCAGCAGCAGACAGCAGTTACGATCCATCTACCTACCTTAACTCTACACGGCATTCTTTGTTGGAGAAAACGCACCATTTTAATTAATTACACATTGTTTTAAGATAGTTTAACCTCACATTTTTTTTAAAAAATGATGCAGGTATATTGTTGGTTATCCCTCTTATTTGTGTTCATTTGTAATATAATAATTGGTGATACCTACGTACATTTCTCAACTGAGTGTCCTAGGCATATTTATCAAAAACAGGATTATAACCATACATTACGGATACCCGAAACAAGAATCTCTTCCAGTATTTTCGTAGACAATCTTTATCACATCAACAAATACGGTCACGTTAATTTTGTTTGCTATCGTTATATGGGTTATAATAGTTTACCACGTCCAGTAAATCCTAAAAAAGTACAACAGGAGGTACGTGACTCGTGCGTCGATTGTGACGCCGGACACTTAATTCCTCATCTGCATGGTGGAACTCCAAACGCTCGTAATTATTTTTCTCAAAATAGTCACCTAAACAAAGGATTCTGGAAAGAGGTCGAAAGCTCACTTGAACACAAACCAAGAGAAAATACAGTTGTCACAATACAGTTGTTATACAATTATAATACAAAATCGAATGTATATAATTTACTCCATTATCCTCCACCAACTCATATACAGGCTGTCATAATGCATGATAGTGGAAATCCAAATAATCAAAACCCGTTTATTCACGAATGCATGAATATTCGGAACGAAGCAAATCATCACTTTGATGGCAACATACTTATTAATAAAACTCTCGAAAATATTCCTCTTAATATTAAGGCTCGCTGTATCAAATAATTTTAACCATTTCAAAAACTTGAACTTATAAATGGAGTTCAGTGTTTCTTTTCTTTCTTTATTTCACCCAAACCAATTGAAATTTACAAAATAATACATAATTTCGTTTTCTATATGATTTACTAAAAAAAAAAAACAACATATACTTTGATACTTATAACTGGACTAAAAATCCGCAGCCTTTCATGTCTCAATAAACTATAATGATTAATCCCCCTCCCCAAAAAATAACTCTAAACCTAAACTACAAAATACAATACGTATATATCGTTTATACAAAAATACGATATTCATTTGTATAATAATTTATGCCCCTGAACACAACCCACAGTGTATTATTAGCTATGCATTATTAACTTGTTTGGTTATTGTTCAATTGTTCAAATTTATACGCAAATCACAAAAATATAATTTTAGGTAATGCTTAAAAAAGCATAATTTATTTACATACTGTATAACTTATATACTTATATGAAAATGTTGTATTAAAATTGAAATATTAAATAAAAAAACACAGCATATCCAATTACACCCATCCATATGGTATGTGAGATGATGTATTATACATACGTATTCCTTATATACACATGCAACACATAAATAATATTCCACAATTTTTGGAATAGATGTTCTGCAAAACAAAACAAATGTTCTACCGGTAGTACTTGTATTACATCGTACCACATAAAATCATGAACGCATCATGATACCTTAAAGTTCAGTTCAACCAATACAAATCAACAACAGAATTGATTACTCTTAAGTAGTAAACAAAATTTTGTAACATAAATGACAAAAGACACACACCAAGTACGTTAACTAAGGTCTACGACCACTTAAAATCTGAATCTGTAACCGGTTAAAACCGGTATTAACAGCAATCTCGATTTTTTATTTTTGAGCTTTAGGAATAAAAAAGATACCTCAAAAATATTTTTTTGAAAAATCAAAGCGAAACCGAAAAAAATTTAAAGGTTACAATCCTCCTAGCGTTCACACTTGTATGTATATTGAGCCGTTCGAGCATCCTTTATGGTCATAAGATTGTTTATCTCGTACTATTAACCATATCAATCTGTTAATTATTTTTTTCCACTAAACTTAACTCTATCCACATTATTATCTTTATTCATCTTTGAAACATATAGCATATTGATAATTATTAACAACATATTTATAGGGACTGGCAAACAATAACCCTACAGGTTACTAGATTAGGTTCATTTCGGATTGTTATCGATGTCTGTGAAGGAGACGTATAGTGAGTATTTGGCTATATTTATTATATTATACCGTATAATATTATTTCATTGTTTTATTATAATTATTAATAGGCACATAATTCCAATATTTTTGTTTTTTTTAAGAATCTATACAATACAACATGAAATTATTATGTTGGAATGAAGGTTTTTGACATTTAAACAACATTTAATACAAAAATTAAATGTAATAAATCTTCATCATATAACTTGTATGAAAATCAGTCTTCTTGAGATGGGTGGCGCACTCTAGTGGTAAATTCTAAATCATCTATCAACCTGCTTTGATTTTTTGCCATATCGAAAGATTCGAGAGCAGCATCACGGTATATTTCTCTACACCGTCATTGACACGTTGAACGCTTTAAAAGGGTCCAAGGACCATTATAAATGCCTATCCAACACTACAATTTAACTGCAAGGGAGTAGTAATCAACCCTCTCTTGCTGCAACTGTACTTAATTGGTACATTTTTCCAACTTAAGGTTTGTAAAAATTGGAGTAGCATTGTCATCATGAATATAATTTGTAGAGCACGGGTGTTTATGCACTAAAATTTCTGTAATATGTATGTATCAATGCAGTAAAAACATACCAAATATGCACTAAAAATCATAAAATATGCAATTTTAGCCAATAAAAACACTAAAATATACACAAAAAGTTATCATAATCAGATTATTTATAAATCATTAGTATTTAATTTTTATTACCTTGTAGTTATTTTTATTTATTATTCTTTTTTAACACAATTTAAAATAAATGTTTACATTTACATACTGTTTTTGTTACATTATTACATTATTAGCGTTACACTGTGACAATATGTTTTTTTTTAATTTCATCAAACTGGTAGCTGTGTCTATTATCTGAAAGTAGATTTTTGTAAAGCGAAAAACTTTGTTCTACATCTACTGATGTTATTGGAGTATATTTGAAAAATGTAAGATCCTCAACCAAATAAACAATTAAATTTTTGTTAATTCGCGTGATCGACTGTAGTTACCATCAATGTAAATATAAAAATTGTGAAATTAATGATTGCCTAGTGGTTTTAAATAGTTTGTTAATTTAAATTGTTTTTTTAAAACTTTCAAATAATATGAAATTACTGAAATATGCATTTATATTCTTAAAATCCTAAAATACACAATCAGCCAATTAATATACAAAACCATTAAATATACGAAAATATGCATTGTAAAAATAGTATTATTTGATGCAGTAGAACATGAATTAAATTTGTACCCCCGTTCACATTAAATTGGATAAATAGAAAAAATTTGCTATTTCATATACATCCGAACCCTAATTATTAGTTGTTACATATTATTGGATTTTGTTTTAATTTCGATTTTGTATTAAATTCGTTACGTTACGTAATAAATTATAAAGTATATTATATTTAAGACATATATATACATTGAAAAGTCTAAGACTTATAGCTGTTAGTTATTACAGACTGTGACTAACCTACAGCACTGTGTACACACAATAGACGTCCGCGTACAATAGGTAGCTTACAGCTCAATACCATAAATTAAAAGGTCTTTACTAAACACTTTTAATTTTTATTGCAAAATATATCAATATTAGCTATAGGTACCTACATTATATACGTCCTCTGTTGAGTGAGATAAATATCTAGAATTTAAACTCTTATCATAATGCTTTGAAAATTGAGGCATTGGAAATGTGGTCGGACCGCCGTATCTTAAATATCTGAGATAGTATATATATATATATGTTATATCTCGTGGACAGGTCGAGTATCCAACGTGTGCGTGCCATAAAGAATGCAAAAGGAAAAATAATTACTGAAAATTATAAAAACACGGAAATTAGAATACCTGGATCACATAATGAGAAATAACCATACATATGGATTGCTGCAGCTTATACTTCAAGAAAAATAGAAGGCAAGAGAAGTGATGGTGGACGTAGGATATCTTGGATAAAAAATCTCCGGGACTGGTTTAGTAGAATCGCTAGAAAGAGAAGCAATATTCAATATGATTTCCAACATCCGAAGCGTGTAGGAACTAGAAGAAGTAGAATATCATAGTGCTATATTATTATTATTTTATGACCCCCGATTATTAAAATAATTATTATGTTATTTTACAATACAACTGGTGTAAAAGGAACACCTGATAAATGATATTGCTCTGATTGCTTTGTTTCTCATAAATATTTTTTTAAATTTTTGTTTCTTAATTGTATTTGTTGACTCTTGACTCATCATACAAGTATGATAAAATATTTTATAAACTGAAAATAAAATATTTTTAATTTGTTTTAAATTCATTTTGAAAAATCGTAAATTTGGTTTTTAAAAAAATGTTTACTGTAAAAACATTTATTTAAGTAGCGTAGCTTATTTTTAAGATTCTTTGAAATGTAAAAATTCTTTTAAAACTCAATTATTTGAACAGTAAAATTCAGATTTTAACAAGTGGGCACTTATTCGAAAATTCTCGTAAAATATTTTTTTTAAAGTTTATACTTTTTGAATTTGAAATGGTTTTTATGAGTGGATCAACAATACTTAACAAAAAAGAAGATATTTCAAATACTATACAATATAAACTACACGACTTAAATAAATGTTTTTACAATCATAACTTTTCCAAAAAATTTAATTCAAAATGTTTTCATTCTCAGTATTAAAAAATAAAAAATAAAGAAAGTGAGCCTTCACGGGACGCCTGGCAGATGTAAGCCATCGAAATTATTTTGTACAGAAAAAATGCAAGACAATTGAAAGGGTGGTTTATTAAAGGAAATAAACATAACATAATCAAAAATAAAATATTTAGATTAATTTTTTTAAGAAAAATGATTCTTTATTTTAAACACGCATTAAATATTTCGCGTGTGTTTTTACACTCACCTTGTGCGCTTTGCGTGCTTTCCGAGGAGCTTTGCTTTGTTAGCGTCACCACACCAACAAACGGTTTCACTCACATTAAAAATTTAATAATATTATAAGTGTAGCACAAGAGTGAATCAAATAGACATAAAAAAAAATTTAAAAATTTTGATTAGAATAAAAGTTATTTCATTTGTCAGGTCTCAATGTTACAATCTGACTATGTGTACATACATTGTATTTTGATTATTTCTATGTTTTATGTGAAAAAAACTGTACAAAATAATTTAAATTTGTAAAAGAAAAGATGTTAAGAAATAAATTTGTTTGTAGGTAATTAACAGACCAATTCCGTGGTTAAACGTAATACATAAAATAGATATTAAATATAATAGTAATAAATAATACTATAATAGTATAATGCATATTTCTATTCTTTATTGCAATGTTAAAAACTAATATTAATAATACTACAATTTATAAATCATCATAGTCGCTAAGTCTTATTATCCAATAAATAATTGTCATAATTGTTTAATAACATTATTATTGATAGGTAGGTATATTAAATTTAATACTTAACCAGAAATTAGTAGTTTTGTGTTTAATTTATAAATTCCATATTGTTCAAAAAAAATCCTTGATAATTATTTACAGTAAAAAAATATAGTTTTCATTAGGTAATCGAAATTCATAAAGCCACAGGACACTCCTCAAATGGCACAACTAATTATTTAAATAGGTAATGGGAAATATTATGGTTCTTATGCATTATTAACATTGAAGAAAATTCATTAAATGTACAAAGGTGAGAATGTTTGGTGATTAACCAAATTATTGGAAAATAACCTATTAAAATTGATAATGAGTGATTAAATTTCAAATTTTTTTTTGGATATTCATGCGTATTATAATGATTTCTTATGTATTAATTAATTTTTAATTTAATTTCATAATTTTAGATCTTTGCGTTTAACTATTTATGAATTAGGTACCTTAATTTGTTGCGGAGACATTTTGTTTTAAACAGAAAATTCAGCAGAAAAAAGTCATTTTATTATTTCTAAACGAAATATGTTTTTATTTTTGATAGGAACTCAAAGTTGCAATACAATAAGAACACAGTGCGAAGAAAAACTGACAGAAATAAGCGAAACTAAATTTACGAAGACAATGTAATTTAAATATTGATATAATTATGTATAGACGTGTCATAGAGGTCAGCTCCCAATAGTTAGTTGCAAATTTACAACACGTAACACGTTGCGATGTTTAATAGTATATGAACAACTTGTCCTTGAGACTTTGTAAGAAGATTAGTCGGCTGCAATAAAAAAAAAATATAGTTTTCAAATAGATTCGAATAACTTGAAAGGCTATTCCGGATCATGAGAGATTTTTTTTAACTCACTTTGTTGTATTAAAATTAAAAAAAAAAAAGGTCTACTAAATAAACGTACTGCTCCGCTGTACAGTAGGTTACTATAGGAGTTTTAGAAGAGTCACTTAAATGGATTTATTAAACTTTAATTCAATGAAACAAAATCATTGTATACGACAATCGAATCTGTCAGCCCATATTGATAAAAGGCTATATACCTATTTGCATGAAATTATTGTAATTTAGACACTATAGTACCTAATACAGTAGGTTGAATATATTTTTGATAAAAAAATTAATTTGAGGATGTCATTATGTGTATACAATATAATAATAATATACTACCATAAAAGTTTAAAATACCTACTCACAAATAACATTTTCATATCACGACGAAGTACCTAAAATCGTTATTCTTTGTTTTAATACCAAATTTGAACTTAAAATATCTATAAAAAAAACTAAGGTTATAATATTTTTGATTATGGTATTAAATACTTATGAGGAATTTGATTTAAATTTTCAATCCTTAAGTATAAAAAATTGAACCTTTTTTAAATGTTTAACTACAAAATAATTTTTTCGAGATGCCGATAAGTTTTGTGAAAATTTGAATTTTAAATGTTTAAAAAAAAATGTATCTAAAATATTTTTTAAAATGCTTTCATAACTACTTATGATATATCTTGTAATACATTTTCAACTTTTTGACACTGAAAAAAAATGTATGAACATATACCTACAGAAAAAAAAACTAAAAAAAATCTAAATTTTAAATGTGTATAAATAGCTCAAAACGAAATATTTTGGAAGTTGTATCGTGTACACAAAATGATGAAGTAAAAGTTTCTTTCAAAGTGAGAAGTATCTACAGTCATTTGTTATTGAATTACAACTATTTGAAATGATCGTTCCTCGAGAAACCGGGCGAATGTCCTTGTCTATAAAAATTTTTGTTAAAGGTAGAACAACTTATGAGACACTTTGTATCACATTTTTATGTTTGTGACTGCGCAAAAAATGTTTTATTGACAATCATTCAAAAAAATCAATAAAAATCAACATTTTCATATGCCCATAATAAGAAAGAGCCATTTTAAAAATGTGTCAAGTATGGGAAATGCTAATATAAACATTCGGTGAAAATTACATGTACCTAAAGTTATTTTTTTAAACCCTTTCAGTCATAGTATCATATTAAAACCAATAATTTACTAATTTTTCCATGTTCTGTCGCAGAGTTATAATATTGAAACTACCACCAAACAAGTCTATTAGTAGCACTGTTAATGTTTGATAAATTTTTTTTTGTAATAATCAGCTGTTTCAATAATTAATTGTATTATTGTTATCAAATGATTATGATATTGTACCATCATATCGTTACATGGTTCTTTATTTAATTACCCGAAAACAATTTATAGTATTGTTGATGAAATCGACTTATTAACCATTTATTTATAAATCAAATATAAATTATACTAAAATAAACAAATAAACAATAAATTAATTAATAAAATACAAAACAAAAAAGAGCTCAAATTAGGTAAACCCCAGTAGATGTAAAATCAACCATAGGTAAATAAAAAGTACATATATTATTTAGATATAAAACAAAACAAAAATAGAACTATTTTATAATTAATTAATTTTAAGACAGATATCACTAGCTCTAAATAATAAGTTAATATCATGTAAAATTAGAAACAAAGCAAAAATCACAATATGTCATTATAATATAATATAATATAATATAATATAATATAATATAATATAATATGTTATTATATATGTCATATATACAACAATGTCAAACCTCAATAAAAAATTGCGTAATAATCATTAAAAGTTAGGAAATTTAAATTTAAAGATAAAACATTAACAGAAATACAAAAAGAGTAATAATGGAATAGGAATGAAAAAAAACTCAAGCTTCAGTCCTGCACTAGTACTATTCCTATTATATATGTAAGCTAAAATCATATTATCATCAACCCTTAAATTTTGTATAGTCAAAAACATTACCCAATTACATTATACTCAAACTTTCAACTTTCAAACTTTGCACTTTTTTTCTCTCTAACATATTAGTTACTGTATCACGCTGACACTCACCCGCGAGTGGTGTTGTGAGGGCACAACACAAAAGAGCGTAGGGTGGATGTAATGATGTGCTCACATATCATAATTGTTAACATAATATATTGCTTTATTCAATTAGATAAACAACGGTCAAGTTGTCGCAAGCAGAGAACCGTTAAAAATCCAATAAATACGGATCACCGATGAAAGGAACGAGTTGCGTTATTTGGTTACGTAGAAACTCACACATAGTTATGACCATCTGGTGCAACATGTGTGATCTGTTCCGGAGACAAGGGATGGTCCAATCAGGGTCACCGTCACTAAAGATAACGGTAAAGCTATAGAAACGCGGAGGCCTTTGATAGGACCGCCTGCGAATGTGGCTGGCTTGACACGTCGTCACCTCTCGTCAGCGCATGAACAACTTTCTCGAGTGAAACAGCCTCTTACGAGTGCACGAGAGCCACCAAACAGAGTAACAACCTCTCCATACAGAATTCTACGAGCGACAACTGGACTCCTTATGACGAGCAATAATCAGTGCGTTTTATTATTTTGATTCGAGTATTTTGAGTAATTAATTTGTGTCACCTTAAACTCCTATAGCATAACGCAGAGACAGTCACGACTCACGAGTCAGATAAGACATATTATAATATAAAATATATCATTATTATTTTTTTTATTGAATTTAAGCCCGGCGACAAAGGCCATTAGCTGTTGTAAGGGTTATGAACTGTAGTAGGGGTAAGGTTGGTACGATAAGTTGTTTTTACGATTGTTACGGTTATTATGGTAGGTGGCAAACGCGTGTAGTGTGGTAAGGTTTTTAACTACTATGAACCCGGGTGGTCACCCATCCGGGAACTAGTAGCTGTGGCCTTTACTTACTCCCAGTCACATTCCGCGACTGGTAGCAGCCAACGCGCCACTCCAAGCCACAAAATATATTATTATTGAGTACATTATATTACATTATATGCACGTACCTATACATTTATATTGTACAGTGTATTTGATAAAATTCTCGAAAACACGACCTTGAGAGCCCTCCGACGATCAGGAGGAAGGTAATAGCGTAAATTGTGAGGATTTTAAATTTAAGTATTGGCAGGCATCGTATTTATATTTAGGGTTATTCTTATATTATTTTTATATTATTGTTTATTTTATTTTTGCGCTATTACATCATTTAAACGTGTTTTGACCGTTATAGTGGTTGGTTGTATTATAACCATCATTTGAGATTCAGAGTGGATGAATGAATTGATTTTACAGTGACGTGTGTTTTAATATTTATTTATATATTTTTTTTTGTGTTCATCATTACGGTTTCTTACTAAAGTGCTTCGATTTTGTTCAACAGCAAATTTTCTGGCAGGAAATGTTGGTGCATTCGGGAGGTAAAAATTTAAAATTCCCAATAGTTTTCAAAAGCAACAGGAAAAACGGGAATTTTTACACAAAACAAGTTTTTGAAAAAATCGATTTTGGTTTTGAGTGTAACTTTAAAAGTTTGACCATAGATACAAGACATTTTCAACATTTGTGTTGAACTATTTATAGGCATATGAAATTTTCGATTGTTATTTTTATTTTTAAACTTATGTTGATAAAAAATTTTGTCAAAAAACTTGTAAATTATATTACAAGGTTCCTCGTATATTGTTGTTGGTGCAAATTAAAAAAAAGTTGAGCCACAATAATTTTTTGTGAGCTAGAATTTTGACTAAATTCGTAAAAATCAAGAAAATTAGGAAATTATATTTAGTTAGAAATTCTTATAAAATTTTCTTTTTATATCTAAGATTTAAAAATTTAATAAAAGATGCCTTATAAGTTATAAGTTTGTCTACTTTTATTAAAACGAAAACAATTCTACGGGAAACTGAAATTAAATTTTTTCAACATTGGATATTCACTTTATTTCTCTTGTAGTGATTTTCTTATTTTGTTGTAATTCAAAAACAAATTACTGTGAATACTTGAAATTTACAACATATGTTTATTTTATGAATTCATATACTTAATACAATTTTCAAAATGTGTTGTTTCGTTTTAAGCTGTCGACGGACACTTTAAATTTTCATTTTTTTTTAGCGGTTGAAAAATTTTAAAAATACATAGGCATGATTTTTTTTATAATAATTTAAAGTTCGAATTTAGACAATATTTATCGAATTGAAAATTGAAAGATGATTTTCTAGTTAAAAATTTATAAAATTTTTAATTTTTATAGCTAAAGATTGAAAATGTAAAACACGGTTTCACTTAAGCAGGTTTTTCTGTAACTAAAAAATATATAAATACAGTTAATTTTTACAGACATTTTAAATTCAAATTTTTACAAAATTGCATATTAACACAAAGAATAACATTTATTTATTTATTTATTATAAAATTAAACCCCAAACGGCTTTTTACAATTTTTTCAACATAATCATTATACATCAAATAAAATTAATGTAAGTACAGACAAGAGTAAACTAAAAACTAGATAAATTAACAGCAGAAAAACTATAAGACAACATAACAATGGTTAAGTAAATCACATAGAATTGGCCAACCTACGCATCCTGTGCATAGGGTGATTGAGGCTAAAGAAAGTTAATTGAGTTGGGATATAAAAAGAAGCGTGATTTTGAACATTGTGAGAAGGAACCTTAAATAGGATTTCCGATATGAAGTTTCGATAGTCTATCATTTAATTTGGTTCCAAAACAGCCCAATATTACATAGATATATTTAATATTTTTCCAGCATCACTGATAATTTAAGAATAATATTAGTTCAACTTAACAGCTACCATATTAATAATAAGTAATAAAAATATAAAGTATCCTTAGACTAACAAACCGTCTCCGCTCAGAATCGTTTTTCGTATACAATGATATGATAATATATATTTAATATCATCCATTACAGAGCCCTTCTAGACACTTAATGTACAGAAGTGCGAGACATCTACTTACCCGTTTTTTTAAAGTAGAATGACTATGACAATTGTTTTAATAATATTTTTTTATGTTATATAATTAGTAAAATAAAAGATAATTGAAAAAAAATATATTTTTTGAATGTGTGACTGAAAGAGTTAAGAGGTACCTAGGTACACCAAAAAAAAAAAACGAATTAGATTTATCAAAAACCGGTTTAGTGTAAAAATCTACTTTTTTCCTTTATTTTTTTTTTCACAATGCTTTTTAAAACTACTGAGAATGTTCTTCGTTGGCCTCCGTGTATTATAAAGGACCAAGTGTTATATTGTAGTGATTTTCCTCATTGATGACAGTTGTAGAGTTGATCGCCTTTTTTATTATAATATATTTAATAAGATGAACAGTGAAACTTCCAAATAACTTTAGCTTAACAACATTTAGTCCACTATTTGGAGGTGTCCGCTTTTTAGAAGGGGTAAATTTTAGAAATTTGTTAATGGCATAATACATTATATAATTATTTTAATACTATTAATAATAATAATGCTAGGTACCATTTAATGTTTTAATATTTTAACAATGAAATAATAGAAATACATACATACCAAAATTACATATGTAGTAAAATACATTTAAAACGTTTTAATAAGCTCACTAACTAACAAAACGCACTTAACATTGGCAGTCAAGATATTGATATTTTCTTTATTATTGTCGTGATTGGTCGTCATCTTATCTTATCGTCCCATAATGAGTGCAATGATTGAGTTCATTACTTCGTTATAATACTAGTGTGTGCGCAATTTTCTGTCGTCGTTTTGTTATTATTTCTAAATTAAAATTAAAATAAGTGTCCGCTATTTGAAGGTTTCCATTTAAAAATATTGTAAACGTCCCCGTTCCCCAAAAAAGTCCGCTATTGGGAGGTGTGAAAACCATGAAAGGTTGCACTGCATATGCATTGGTGAGGTTGGTATTTCCGAATCTCGATCTTGTGGTAATTAGGTCCAAATGGCAATGTTAGGTGGTGTATGCAGTTTATATGTTATTGTGTTAATTTTTTTAATTCTTTGAGTTTTTGTGATTTGTATTTTTTCCAAGATGTAGCACACATTTTGGCAGTTGATATAATACTCATTATTTTATAATAAACTAGTAATACTCTATTTCACACGATTAATAAATTTCACAAAAATTGTTGTGTGGAAATTCATATGATTAATATATTATTAATATATAATAATATTTATATTAATATATTATTCATATTAATCTTGAACTGGCAAATTCCTTTTTATTTTTCAAATTGAATTGAATCAATTGTGCTCGAACAGTATTAATTTGAAATTATACAAACGAATATAAGTGACGTATAATGCATGTAGGTTATTCTGTTTTAAGTGTCTACGAAACAAAATGGAGTGTCAAAAATGTTATAACGAAGCACTATTTTTCTTTTTATTAAATAACAATTATTTTGACCCATAGTGAAACCATTGAAGTATTTCCTTTAAAACCTTCAATGTATGCACCGCAAATGAAAATTATATAAATGATTATTTTTTCCAAATGAAAAAATAAATAGAATATTTTATAATAAATTGTTCTCAATACTAGGAAAATATTTTATTACCAATATTATATTATATTATGGTGTAGGTATAATACTTTATAATTTTGCTTTTAACATGGAAATTCCAAAATTTTCAAATAGAATTCTGTTTAAATCTTAATAATGAATCCAACGAGTTTCTTATGTTTGTTGTTTGTCAAAAGTGTGTGTAACATTTACTAGGTACATCCTACGCAGTTTTATGAATGCGTTTTTGAAACACACTTTACAACAACATAATCCGTATTATAATATTGTATACGTTTTGAGGCGCACTACTCTTTCATTTTACCAACTCACATACATTTCCCCCCACATGTCTATGACGTCATAACGTGTTTGGCTATGCTACAATTTACGAAAAAAAAAAAAATAACGCTTACTATATCAACACGCATGCGTTCGTTGTAATAGTTAGTTAGTTTCACTACGCCACAAGTAGCGTTACGCAGTTTATTGCTTTCTATCGGCGTTGTTGACGGTAAGTTTTTGAGTATTTTTTAAATATTTTTTATTTCTAGACGTTTTATTCAAATGAAGACACAACATAATATTTAGTATAAGTACAACGATACTATTGATTTACACAATATATTTTATAGGTACAGACTGTTTTGTTCAAATTGAAAAAAAAAATTCATTCATTTTACAAATTATTTTATTTCATTTTCTGTTTTATCTAAATATCAATTAAAAGGAAATTATAAATTTCATTTAACATTATTTTATTATGCTTATAATATAAATGTTAGAACATCTGTTGACGTTGCCTTCAAAAAGTAGTTGTAATTGTTACTCCAAAAAAAAATGTTGAAACATTAAAGTAAATATACAGAACCTCATTTGGAAGGGGAAATGGGTAACTGCTCTGTTGTAGAATTGTAGTTGTGAACTTCTCAAATATAAATTATTGAATATTTCAATTACTATTTAAGGTTATAACTTTTTCAGTTACACCAAAGAAACAAAATTGATTTTGTCAAATACTGGTTTTGAGTATAGATTCCGGTTTTTATGTTAATTTTTTCCTCCGTTCATCTTAAAATATGCTATGAATCTCTACCTCCTCTTCTAAAAAAAAGTTCCAATTAGGTCCAATCCGAAGCATATTTTTTATTGTAAGAAATTTCTATTGTAAAAAACAAACTTTATTGTAAAATCAACATATTCATCGTTCCGATCAGAACCTAAATAAGATATTCATTCATTTGGAAAGTTCAAAATTCCTTTTTTTTGTTAATTGTCGAAATTCATACTTCGGTATTTTTCATTCCATAAAGAAATTTAACAGATTTTCAAATTGTATTTACTATCAACCTTATGTTTTTTTTTAGAAAGTTAGTCAACTTTTTCAATGAACCTTAAATGTACGGTATAATATAATATATTACTGAATGAATTAAAAAAAAATCTAAATATATAAATCAATTAAAATATATTTAAATCAACTAAGCAAATTGAACTTTGAACTTTTAAATTTCTTAGCTACCTCTAAAATAATTGGCTTACGGTGTTAGTTAAGTTTATCGTTTAAAGTAAATAATTAATTAAAAATTACGGTTGTAAATTTCTTCATACTTTTTTGCTTATCGACCTATTAAATATTTTTAAAAAAACTCACAAATCCATTATGTAAGCTCATTAAAATATTCACACTAATGATTTGTAATAATGATAATATTTCGCTTAATCTGAAAAATATGGATTACGAATTATTCAGTATTGATAGCATTTTATCAATATTTCTAGAACTTTTGTAACTAACGCTAATTTCATTATACATTTTAATTGTCTAGAGTATTCTAGAATATATCATAGGCAGTTATCATTTGATGATAATTTATTACAATTAATATTGAAATGTATTACTAAATAATGTAATTGTAATATAATATAACTTATCTTATAATAGAGATCAGTAATAATATCATATGAAAACATTACATCAATTAAGTGAATAATTTTAATTATGAAGCACGATACATTTTTTTTTTCAATGCAATATTTAACATAATTAGACATACACAATATTATTGTTAATGTCTATAATTGTTTAAATAATTAATTGATAAAAACAGATATGATTTGAAATATTTAAACACGATTTATGGTAGGTAGGAGTTATTCAATTTATTTTGGAGAATCATAATTGTATATTAATAAAAATGTATTGAACATTATTATAGTTTGGTTTTACAATAATATACCATACTCATATTTACTCATAAAAATGATATCAAATATCAAAAAATCTATACATCAATAATGTATACTTTAATTAAATAATGTTTCTTTTTAAGTAATTTTAATTTTAATTCATATAGTTAACTATTATGTACTACATATTTACTTTACTCGCTATTATAAAAATAAATATAACAGCGAACGTCGTTCAGAGAAAATACGGTATACTTTTTAGAACCTAAAACAAATTTTAAAATTAACAACATTACAACTTAAATTTAATATAATCGATTACTAGTCAAGAATTTATATTAAATATGATTGATGCTGTTACAGGATAAGTGTTCCTAAGACTGAGACTTAATTTTTTGAAGTCAATCAAATAACAAACAAATATTCAAAATGATACGTTCCATATGCAAACTACCTCACAAACTAGCTGGACAAATGGCTGTCGATATTCTATCTAGAAGTATGGCTAGTCAGGCCCCACAAAAAATGGAAGATTACTTCAAAGGCAAAAAGTTTATCGTCACAGGATCTTGTGCTGGTGAGTAACACTATGTTAAATAACAGTTAACATTTTTAATATATTCACATCATGTTAAACACACTAAATAGTATACGAATGCATATTTTATATGCTATACAGTATAATGTTCGAGTGATGTTAAGTACAAAATATTGTATCGACGCAAATTTATGAGCGATTAATATGCAATTACACACGTGGTTAATAACTGTACCGAAATTAGTGTTTCATTATGTATATGAAGTTACCCCCCTCAGACACAGTTGTGGCCGTTGGGAGCGATTTATAAAGTTTTATTTACATTTTGATTAAATATAAATCACAGTTTAGAAATAAACATAAGTCAAACTACACGTTTTAAACGACCGAATCATTTAAGAGATACCTACGTATAACTTAAGTACATATACATTTACTTTTAAATGCTACTTAACCATTTAAAGTTTAAACCACTTTGGTATGAATGGAAAACCATATTCACTCAAAGTAGTTTTTAAAATTTTATTTTTATTCAGCCTTGATTTAAAATCCATATTGATACCACTACAGAACTGTTTATAACCGTTTATTGTTATAACTTATATATAATATATCGATTATATACATACCTAAATCATTTTTTTTTTAATTTTCAACACAGCAAAAACGTCTAACCTTTTCCGTCCTCTAACAACACCTAAGTAAAATTTTCCTAGTTCATAATAATTAACAGTTTCATTTCCGTCCAAAGAACCTGTCCAGAGCAATGATCAAAGGATATCCGCTCAAATAATTTGTAAGATCATTAAAAAACAAAGCTTAGAAAAATAATCGGAACAATTTAATAACTAGAATGTTATTATGAGCTGTAATTATTTTAAATGTATAAACTTCATTATCAACGATAATAATTTAAATTCAAAAATATAACTATTTAATATTATATTGTATTAAAATTCTAAATTATTCAGTAAAGCTAATTTTCACAGTTTGTTCTTGTGGTTTTTATTGTTTTGTTTTTATCACTGAACGAGTTGTTACTATTACTATTACCTATAGCGTTATATTATCGCATTAGTTTATGGAATTTTTACTTTTTTTAAAAAAACAGCAACGTGCGATATTTGTAATTCTATAATGTGAATATATTTATCTAATCATTTCATTAACTTTTATGCGTTAATTATGCGATCAATACAATTAAAGATGTATATGTTAAAATGAGTTCTAAAGACTATTCCTTGGCTCTCTACTTTTTATATTAGGTATACATTAGTTTAAATGCTTATATAACAACACCAATATACTCAATTAACTGATTTGTGTATCAGAACATAAAGATAATTAGGTACCTTTGCTGGTTCTGTTTTCTGATAAAATTGTAATTCAGGCTGTTAGAAATTTAAGAATACGATCTAAAGCAAAATGTTGTTTTTATTCTAAGTGCTTAAAATTTCAGTACAATTTCCATAAGTCGAATATCATGAAAACTTCGATAAGATGAAACTCGTTAATTATTGAACAGTTCAATGCTCTTGGTATTATAACATAATAATATGTGTGGATTCTATACCTACATTATTAGTCTGTTTTGTTATCTTGAATAAAACCTCGACATTTTGAAATTCTTTATCTCAAAGTATAGGATATGCTTATCGGACCAAAACTGAATTAAATAAATTTAATTTTAAACTTAATAATATGTTATTAAACTTCATAAAATATTTTTTAATCTTATATTTTCAATTAATATACCTACCTACCTAACTATCTGACCATACTGAGTGTAGTAACGAAATATCAAATTTTTATTTTTTACTTCTATATATTTTAGATTTTAATAATATACATACCTATTAAATCAAAAATAATTATAATCTTTAAATACATATACATTAACCTACAATAACTCAGTTTTTTGAATATTTATTTATTTTTGTACTTTACATTACTTTACATACAATTTTAGTACACTAATATCATGTTGCATAAAAAATATATTAGTTGAATAGTTCACTAAAATTGAATGGACCAATTATTATGGACCACAAAATCATGTTTGAGGAATCATTAGTATTATGTGTTTCGTTTTAGTAAAAATCATAAACAGTTGATTATTATCGATAACCTAAAATAGTTAACTATAATATATTTTAAGCTTTCTTACATATAGTTTTAATCAAATAAATCCATTACACGCAATTTGATGACAGAAACAATTGATAATATTTAATAAAATGTTTGCATTGCATTTAAAATAATGTGTCCAGCATTGGGTAAGGCATACATTTGTATGTACCTGTAGGTACCTACATGTTCGTTTTATCACAAATCGTTAGTTATTAATACCTATTTGAAGTTAATTTGTCAATTACATCAGAGCTTAAAGTTTAAAGTCTTACATTCAACTTTTTACCATGTATAATAACTGTATTGCGATAATGATTCGATAGATGTTAAGTCTAAAACACTCCTAAACCAAGGCAAAGGGCATTTCAACAGAGTTAGTAAGCTAATTAAAGCCAAGGAAATGGGACCACCGTGTGCAAATAAGTGTCGTAGTAAATGTTATGACAAATTGAACTATGATAATCGCAAACTAATATTTGATTCCTATTGGGAATTAGGCGATCATACTAGGCAGTGGGACTTCATCGCCCAACATGTTACAGTTGTTCATAAAAAACAACAAATTGCTAATCGTTCACTAACACGCAGAAACTTTTCTAGAGAATATAATCTCACTGTTGATAATATACAATTTAAAGTTTGCAAAAATATGTTCCTACAAACTTTAAGCATTTCCGAAACAGTTGTTAATACTACTTGTTTATTAAAGTTTATCAAAATGATGAAGGAAAGTGGTTATGAAGAGTATAGTTTTTTTTCTGATAATTGTGCAGGGCAGAACAGAAACCGATTTATTTATGCTATGTGGGAGCATGCAGCATTTACTCTTAAAATCAAGATAAAACATACATTTTTAGAAAAGGGACATACACAGAACGAGGGCGACAGTATGCATGCAGTTATTGAAAACTCTAAAAAACATAAAATTATCTATGTTCCAAATCAATGGATTACGTTAGTTAGATGTGCAAAAATATATGGAAACCCTTATTTAGTGTATGAATTGTCGTATGAGGATTTCTTAGATTTTAAACCATTAGTAGAAAACTCAGAATTTAATTGGAAGACATCAACTGATAAACAAATAATTAAATGGAATAGTGTGAAACAAATAACTGTGTCATATGAAACACCATTTACACTAAATATTAATTACAATTTAGACAGAATATTTACTATAACCATGAGCATGTTGAATATAAAAAAAAGGGGGAAGTTTCAACCACGTTGTGTACCATTACCAGCCTATGAACAAAAATTACCGCTGGATAAAATGAAAATCAAAGATTTATTATCTTTATGTGACAAAGGACTAATTCCATCTTGCTACCATGATTTTTATAGATCGTTAACTCCTAAGTAATGTGTGCTATAATATTGTATTTTAATAAAGTTTCATTCCTAAATATTAATAATAATAAATTATAATATTGTTATGTTATTTTTTTGTAAATATAACTTTTTATTAATATTTAAAGTTTGTTATAATTATTTTGAGTATTTTAATGATAAAGTTTCATTCCTTAATATTAATAATAATAAATTATTATAATGTTATGTTTTTTTTTGTAAATAATATGACTTCATTAATATTTAAAGCATTATGTTTTTTTTTTTTATATATAATATAATATACAGTAGTTTTTTCATTTAAGCAAAATATAAAGTTTGTTATAATTATTATGAGTTGTTTAAATAATGAGTTTTACCCAAGAATATAGTTGTAACTTGACTTACGTTTAAATTTTTATTTTATTTTCCATCGAAAATAGTAGTAACTTGACTTACGTTTTAATTTATATTTATTTTTCCACCGAAAATAGTCGTAACTCATTGATTTTTTTTCCAAAACCAAATTCTTAGGGTAAAAACAAAATGTCACAAGAAAAATAAATAAATGTATTTTAACATAGAATCTAAAAGATTATAAAAATGATTTTGAAATTTAAAATTTTTGAAATCCAGATTTAGAATATACTTTTGTATGTTATTATTGTTGTTCCTGAACATTTTGTAAAAGTGAGTTACGATACTTTTCTTTGGGGGCGTCGAATTCATTATAATCTAATATTATAACCACTTATTTTCATTTCTGTAAGTATATAACTAATTATAATTTAAAAGATTACATACAATTAATTGGTTCTTGAAACTTGAAACTTTTGACTATTTAATAAATAATAAAAAAAATATTATTTCTAGGTATGGGTGAAAAAATTACAGAGAGGTTAGTAGATTTGGGTTCATTTGTTTACGCAGTGGTGGAGAAGGAAGAGGGCGCTGCTAAAGCATTACCAAATACTAAACAAGTATTTTGCGATGTATCAAATTGGGAGGACACTTATAAAAAAATGTACGACATTGGTCCAGTACATGGTTTAGTCAACAACGCCGGTGTAGCAGTTATCGAGCCATTTTTCGATGTCACCGAACATGGTTGGGATAAGTTAGTGAAATCTCAAATCATATCATAATAGTTACACTTAAATGAATAATTTAAATTGGATTTGACAAGTGGTACATTTTCTTATTATTTATTCATGAAACAATTCTAAAAAAAATACTTTTAATATTTATACTCTGAAATTGCATAACTTTTGGTTATGACTTACAGGAAAAATTATGGTACAATTTAAAATATTAAAAATAAAATTAAACTTATTTATTTATCTAAATATTTGATGTAACAAATATTTATTTTTTAAATTATAAATATAAATAAAGAAAAAGAGTGTATAAAAACGTTACAAAAACAATTAATCTTCCCTTATCTGTCCCATATGGTACAATAAATGAAATAAATATTTAAAAATTCAATATAAAATAACAAACAAAAGAAGGCGTATTTTAAACTAGAGATAAATCATATTGTAATCATGCGTAGAAATAATAAATGTTGTTGAATTGAAATTATTAACAGTTTAATTTTCTAGTCAACTTATGAACTTGACTTATTTAATTGGTAGTTGAATAACTTAGATATTTTTAGTTTTCATGGTTTTATACGAAAATATTAGTATAGGTACAAATAATTCAATGCTATAATAATACAAACATTTCCGTTATTTTTTTTATGGATTAACTCTAATATTTTAGTAGATTAGATAGACAAAGTATTATTTAATAATTATAAAATTACTTAAAATGATGTTTGATATAAAAAAAAAAATATTTGTTACATTTTTAATTGAGATGTGTATTGTTTAAATATTTAATAATCATGTAAAATAAAATAGTGTACATTTTGATAAAAGTTCAATAAAGTTGTTGACTATAATTTAAGAAATTAGAGAGAACGCAGCCATTCTTTAAATTATGATCTTCATAAAAAGTAAATTATATTTTTTGAAACTGAGTTTAGCAAACATTTTTTTTTCTATTAATTTTTCTATTATTGAGCCAAATTTATCAATTGTTACCAGGTAGACTGTTAACTTCCAACTTATCGATCTTGTGCTCTCTTAACGTAAATCAACTCGAGTAAATTGTTTTCGTTTATTTTCCCAGTTTTGAAATTAATACTGTGCGTAGTATTGTATAAAATTTACCGTTTTAAAATAAATACGAATTACAACAGACAAGTTTGTTTAAAATCTCCGAAAAAAACTATAATTCTGTTTTTAATATGATAAACGAATTACATGTGAGGAATTTTAACTTAACAAATTATTTTTTGTTCAGGACTTTAAATATCAACGCCAGAGCCTTAGTGAGAATAAGTCAGGCAGTGGCAAAAAATATGATCGATGCCGGTATCAAGGGATCTATTGTAAATATTTCTTCGACGATTTCCACCGTAAGTTATAGTATTATATACCTATATTGTAGTATTAATTGTGACAACAACAACTATAGTACCACCTACCATATACAAGACAATAATATACTGTCATACTAAAACTATAGTACACAAATGTTCTGATTATGAACGTTTGAAAAAAAAAAACTACAACATTTATTAAACACGACTTACAGCAGTCAGGTTAGGTGAGGCGAGGTGGTCGTTTCGCAATAATATTATTATTGCATGACGCGATTTACATTTCATTCGAATTGAACTTTCTAGAGAGCCATACCCGATCACACAACATATTGTGCATCCAAAGGAGCCGTGAATCAAATTACTAGAACCATGGCAATCGAACTGGGAAAGTATGGTATCCGTACCAATAACGTAAATCCAACTGTTGTGTTGACTCGTATGGGTAAAATCGCATGGTCAGATCCAGAAAAATCGGGACCGATAATGAGACGAATCCCGCTTGGCAGATTTGCAGGTTTGTAACTGGGATCAATTGGTTCAACAAAAACCATTCGATCGACGAAAATGGGCATGGTTTTAAAGTGTTGTAATGTTAAATCTGGCGTTTATCATGTTCATTTTTTAGAAACCGATGATATCGCGAACGCCGTGATTTTCATGCTCAGCGACTACTCCACCATGGTAAACGGAACAGCCCTCGTAGTCGACGGTGGGTTCTTGGCAGGATAGATGAGACGACTTCGCTGTGAAACATAATCATTATGAGAAATAATTTCACTAGTTCAATGTTAAAACATACTTTCTTTTGTGTGTATTATTCCAAGCCGAACAGTATCTAATAATAATATGTTATTAAATATATTTTATTGTATCCACTGTGCAATGACTCTCATACAATTTCGACAATAAACTGTGTACCCTGAAACATTTAATATTGTGTTTCACTTTTTGTTTTAAGACATTCTTTTGTTTTTAACACCTTTACATTTATAGTTTTTGCAGCTTAATCAGCAATATCAACACAACTGTTTAAGTTATGCAACAACAATATTAACATTCGTCTGAATGCATACCAAGTCTTACTAATTTATTAAAATATCTGGTTGACAACTAACTAAAATATATTTATGTTAAACCAAATTAGTATCTATGTAAATAAAAACAATATTATTTGTGTACTTTTTTTTTATTTTAAAAATCATTCTGGATGTATAAATTTTTGTTGTATTAAAAATCATTAATAATTATAATCACTTATTGTAGGAAATCTTAACAATTCTTACTTAGTTGAAGAAGAACACTAGCTATCTTAAATGTTTAATAATACCAATGAGGATAACTACTTATTGTTATCTAAATAGGTCATTAGTATAAAAAATAATTTCATTTCAAACGTTATAGCAATTCATATCCGAAATAAGCTTTATACCAGAATAAATCCAAAACAAATTTCACTCAAATAGATATTAGATCACACCGGTATTGCAGGAAATTGTTTAGAACATTTTAGATAACCTGGTCAAAATATCTATAGATTAAACATAAATACTATAATACTAGAACAATAATAACTATACGATGAAATATAAATAAACTTCATTGAATATAATGTAAGTAAGACTCAAATGGCACAAATTATGGAACATACAATAGACACTCAATTAAATCCAATTAAAGATCGAAGTTATGATTGAAGCAATTTAAATTAAACTAAATGTCTTACCTATAATCATCACAAACCGTTTTCGATAAGGTCTTACCGGTCTTACTCACGGATTCCTTATACTGGAAGATGATACACACATAAAATGCAAAGCCAGCTTTGGGGTAGTTATTCTCAATGAAAAATATCCTAATCGAATAGTACCATGATACCATCAGAACAAACTCAACATCGACATGTCTGAAGACCTTGATTCTTCCCTGAAATTGAATCTAAAACCAAACCGTTTGGTTATTCACTATTTTAAAAAAGTAATTAATTTAAAGAATTTATTTGATCTTTTCTGGTAGTATTGTTTATTTTAAGTGACGTCAGTGCTACTAACAGGTTTATCAAATCTTATTCATTTAAACGATTTGGTTTATAGTCTTATTAAAATCATTTCAATTTTAAGCTAACACTTACGAGATAGTACAAGAGTTAAATAAAATAAATATGTTTATTTAACTTATTTTTTATCAATTGAGTAAATCAAATTATTAAACTTAAAATCATGAATTCGTTTAATAATATTGTTGATGGTAAGTCATACAATGTACTTAATTATAGTAATTTATAATGTAATCTCACAATGTATTGTTCGGGATTTCAAGATAACCATAAAATATCGTCACCATTTGCGTCACACGTATTTCTTACCAGCAGATTTACTTTGACAAACCTAAAATTAAAAACCAGGGAAATCTGTCTGATATTTAGTAGGTGTTGAGTGTAGGTACTGTATTGAGTAGGTCACTGTCATGGATGTGTTACATATTTTAAATTTAATTTAAAATTATTGAAAATAAAAAAGAATTCGGAACTGCAGTGTATCAGCTCTCATTTCTGAGGCTATTTTATAATTTATTTATGTTGAAATTTGTAATTTAATTTTCTATTTGTAAAACTGTTGTCCCTATATTTTCCGAAAAATCTCATACCATATTGTATTTGTATTGTTATCAATTTATACCATTAATACCAACGTACCTTAGAAAGTTGGAACCGTGTAAATTGGACAGTAGTATAAATAGCTTAACATTAAACTCAATATGTTTTTTAATTTTAAAATTTCTAGTAAATGCTGATATAAAATATATTGGGTATAAATTTAAATTAACTACGAATATACGTTTTTGAATAACAAAAAAAAAATGAATCAGTCAAAGGCTGGTTTCTAATAAATTAAATATTACAATAAATATAAGTGCAGTAAAGTATATAGTAAATATTCACATTTGTTCTTATTGTTGCTATTATTGATCTCTTATGAGTTATGATTTTTCTTTTGACACCCAAGTCCCAAAGTAGAAACTAGATCTAATTTTCTATCATCAGAAACATCTTTCAAAGTGGAAGAAAGGAATATATTTTCTACTATAAAATATATCTTCAGGCACAAAAAATGAAACACACATAGTTGTTAAACCAATGAGTTCATCGCTCCACTATCTAATTGAATCTAAGACTAAAAACAATATGAAATGGTTGACATTTGAGAAGTGTGTAAAATATTGAATCATAATATTTTAGATAAAACGGTAGTAGTACGGCTTTACTTATAAATACAGATATGAAAAATGAATTCAAGCCGTAGAGCTAGAATGGTTATAAGACAAGGAGACTCGTGATGTTAGGCACTAAATTTATTATAAAATGGAAATTCGATTTACTATAAAAAATCTAAGTTTATCGATTTTAATTTGAAATCACCCAGTGAGATTTAATTGAATATTTAAGTGTTCAAAAGACAATAGAACTCGTGTGTTTGCAAACATAACTATTGAATTAGTGACACGATTTGTGGGTATTTTTATAGTTATAAAACTATGTAATTATCTGCAATGTGTTACTGGTCTGTCTAGTGTTTCAACTTACAGGGTTTGATTATCACTTCATCAAAAACGTGTTGACCTAACCGAACAGAAGCTTCCCGTGATTCATACTCATGCACCTCCAATGCCATAAGTGAAACTATACCCAAAAGCACCTTCAGAGACATGATCGGTTTGGGTAGCCTTAGTTATAATTTCCGGAAATTTTTGATATAATAATAATATGTTTTTCTTTGTAATTATAATATAATTACATTAATACAAATTAATATACAATTTTTTAGAAATACGGGCTTGGGAGTGAGTCGCAGTCTTTAGGCCACCCTGGAGCCGTCCCTGACTAGACGGCACCATCACAGTAACCTATGTAGGTACCTTCTTGGTAACCTGGTTCAAATATAATATAGTCGCAACCACATTATGTTCTATATAATTAAATAACATTAACACAAAATAAATTAATATAACATTAAACGAATACTTTTACTAACTTTTTCTGAATTCTCTAATTTTGAATTTAAAAGGTTAAATCAAAAACGTACCATTCGAAACTCTATTTTACCAACACCATATACTTAATAAGCTTAAATATAATTGAATATTATATACTTAATGGTGACTTAACAGCGTAAGATAAATTTCCTATAATCTAAGTAAATAATCATTGTTATTCATAACCATTTTTGATGTATGAAAATATAAGAATAATAAAAAAGATTGTCTATTAACAATAATTTGGGAACCAACCTAGATTTAGAAATTATAACCAACCGATTAGGTACCTTTTTCAGAAATAATAGCTAATAACTAATGAACTATGTTAATTATTAGATTCCTAGATTATATAACCTCATAAAGTACTTAGGCCAGCCCTTTGGATACTACTTACACATAAGAAAATAATAAATTATTTGTCACCTAGTTTAGTAGTTGAGAATAAAATAATTTTAATGTATTTAACGTGATTTTTTTTATATATTTAAACACAATTAATAATAATAATAATAATAATAATAGAACAAATATTAATACTTGAATATATTTAACTCGGTTTAATTATAATATGTCAAATTAGAATAAAAATTTATCAATTAAAAAAAAAATGATTATTTCTAAGACTACAACTGGTTAAAACAAAATATAAAACATATTAAATAATAATATAAAAAAAAAATTGTAAACATTTTTCATAAACTATTTTTTATGTAGTATATACAATGAGTACCTATATATCAGTAGTTATTCAAATATTTCATATTATAGTATTACAGTAGGTAATTATTATAACATTGGTTATGTTTGCATATATTTGACAAATTGTATATGACAAGTGAATTTTATTTCATGACACTAAAGATTATTGTATTATTATATTATAATAAATATATAATATTTATGTTTGCCGAATAATCATTGTGTGAATAATATGACGATCAATTGTGTTCATCCTGATCATCTCTATTATCAGTAAACATCACACATAAGGAAGAGTTTAATTATTGTTTAAAAATGAATTTATAATATACAATAAATAATCATTTAAAGAAAAAAAATGATAATTTTTTTAGGCCATTAAAAATGCTGTTACAATTTATTTATAAGTCATTGTTTAGTTATTTATATTAAACAAAACAATGCGATATACTATAATATTTTTATGAGCTATAGTAGTCAATAACTACAATATTAAATAATAAAAAAAAAAAATGTTATTTGTACAAATCTGAATTTTTCATTGGAAATTAAGTGTTTATTTTAATTTAATTATTTTGAATAAGCATATTAAACTGTCACAGAATTAAATACATTGTAATTAAGTGTATAATTGTATGTACAAGTAAACAAACAAACAAACAAAAGTGAAGTATCTATTAAATGGTACAAGACATGTAAAACAATTAAATAATAATAATAACATTTCAATAATATTTTCTGTACTACACCGATAAACAAAATATTGTCAGGTAGCCTTTTTATATACGTTTTAATGGTGAATTTAACTATTTTTTTTTTCACTCAAAATGTTCAAGTTTTTTCTAATTTTGGAAAACATAAATGGATAATCCAATGCAATAACAATGCGATCTATCATTTAACATATAAAATCTCACACAAAAAAAAAAAAAAATACAAATACAAATACAAATGAAATATTTAAATTTAAAATAACATATATTTACACAACAATAATATACATAATAATATAATATTATGACATCCTTGATAATATTATTTTCAGTTGTTAATTGCTATCATCATCCGTACAACAAATTGATCGAAATAATACTATGCTATGCATAGGTACATCGTTTACGATTAAGACTACGTTCTAATATTAGTTGAATGAATAATGTTATCTTAACTATTAAATACAAAACATTATTATTCAATAACTCGTTAAGTTTACATACAGTGCAGCACAGTGATTTTTAGTAGAACAAAATAATATCATAACGACATAGGTAATATCGTAGACGCGAAATGTGCAAAAAATTAAACGATGATTGATATTCGTTTCGACGGTAAGTACAGTCACAGTTATTGAATTGATAATAGTAATAATATTAAAAATAATAAAAACAATGGTACCTATACCCGTTACAATATGATTTTTGACGGTTACGATACGATATAATATATATTATTATTGTTTTAGAGTTTACAATGAGCGATAATTGTTGGTTTGAATTGCGTTTCGTCGTCGTCGTCGTTTTCGTTGTGGTGGCTGCAGGCGATGTGCGTCTCACGTGCGACAGAAATAATGGCCAGCGGCGTATCCTGGGTCAGGTGCGGAGGAGGATGCTGCTGTGGCCTGAGCGTGCACTCATCAGATGGAACGAAATGAACTGCCAGGGCTGTCGCGGGACGAGTAGAAGCTCAGGTAGAAGCACAGCAAGAGCAGCGCCACCGAAGAACCCAGCATGTACACGGACCACGACAGATGACACGTTCCTTAGAACAAAAAAAAAAAATGAAAAATAATTATTGTGGTTGTTTTACAAGTCGAACTCTTCACTAGCGTTTGACCGATTATTCGGTGTTGCCAAAGTCTGAGAGCGACGATCATCGAATACCGTTTAAACAAAATGTCCCATACCCCTTTGCCTCCCACTCTCATTCACCTCCTCTTTCTCTTCGACAGTCCGAGTGAAGACGGTCGAGTACCTACCGCACGCCGACAGTGGAGCGATAATATTTATTTATTTGTTTTTCAAAAATACGGACTCAAGTCCAATGCTACAATAAAACATTAAAGCAATTTTTCAAATGGACTAGGTGGAACATTTATATATCAATAGCAGGTAGAATAAGGATAATAAATCGATAACCATAGTAATAATAATAGTATAACTGGACTAATTCATCCAAAATGGTTGATCCTCGTTGGCCACTCTATTCATCCTTACAAGGGGTTAGTTCATGGCATAGTTAGTGGTGCATTTAGAGATAAGAAAATGAGGCTGGAGAGTTAGCTCTAGAGAAAAATAATGGGATTTTGAAGTTGAGGAAATCTAAGAGGGAATGGGAGTCAATAGCTTACAAAGAAATTTTACATTAGTTTCAACCCTTGATGGGGCAGGCCGAGGGACTGAAGTACTACTGGAGTGTAGTCGTATGGTAAATGTTCAATCTTTAGTACAAAAGCAGCAAGACTTAGATACATATATTATAAGACTTTAATAATATATTTTGATACACTGCTATATACTATAGAATATTTTACGGTGGATGGCTGCTCACGTGTAGTTAGACCTGTTCTTAGAGGGAAGAAGGGACGGCCTGACGATTTTTATTCAAACTTGAGGTCTTGCGTTTGAAAACAAAAACAAGAAAATTAGTCTCATAAATTATATTATTTCAAGCGTTTAAAATGTGATTTGTAGAGAAATACCAAGAAATTTCTTAGAAATAAAGTAGTGGTATACATAAATAGGTATTAACTTAATAACTGTCGCGGTGAAAACTAAGGGAAAAACCGAGGGGTGCAGTAATAGGTACTTTCAGAAAACCGATGAGCTTTTCAGCTTATCAGCTCCAATGATTTTTTTCCAAGACTACACTATTTTCTCTGCTTCTACCAAAATATTGATAAATTCATCTGTAGTTTGTTTATACGTTGAATCAGGAAAAAAACGACTGTAAAAATTGGTTATTTGAAAGACATTTTTAGGTATACATAAATGTAAGACTTTACAATATTATTTTTGCACCGAATCTTACAGTATAATGTTTGTTCTAGGTCTTGTAAGTCCTATAAGGATGGCAATGCGTCAATGTCTAGTTCTTTGTTACGCTTACGATATTGTTTCAAGTTTATGCGCAGATCAAAGACGTCATTAAGTGGTTTTTTATTATCTTATATTAACTTCGAATGGTTCCAATTATAGTTTTTTGAGATGGTGGAAATATTTTAAGACTTTTACGTAAAACACGAATTCGATTACACGACATAAAATGTTTTCAGCTTTATTAAAATGTTAAAGACTATGTATTTTATATTTTCAGAAAATGTTTACAAGTTGAAGTGTAGAACATCAACGAGATAAAAAAAAAACATTTTACGGCTTTAGAGTAAAAATATAGTAAAGTTAGATAGACCATCATACTTACAATATAAAATTAAAACTGTAGGTAGCTACTCTGTTATTAACAAATATCTAATTTATAGAATATTTGGTAATCGTCAAGTAATTTTTATGTCAACCAGTAGTTTTACCATTAAAATGTAAAATCAGTTTCTATATTTTTGTAAAAATCTATTATTGTTGGTTGGATTTAAAAAAAAAATTATGCAATGTTTTCTTTAAGAACTAATTTTTAAATTAATTTTAAGAGAACTTTATGTATCAAGAATGTGAATCTTCAAAATAAATAATGTAATACATGGTATTTGTCAATACTTATTAAGATAATGCCATATCTACTTAAATATTACCTATGTTATACGCGCTATGCATACTAAAATATATTAATAAATTAAGTTATCAAACATATTAAGAATAAATATGAATTTAATATTAAGAAAATGCCAGTTGTCCAACAATTATTTCTTATAGTTTAGTCAAAAATAAACCGAGAGAATAGAATTTTAGGCATTATCTAGTGACAATATACCTCACATTAAGTATAATATCTAACAAAGACTTATAAAAATGCCTATGAGCTTAAATTCAAAATAGTTGAATAATATAAACTATGTTTAATATTATGAATTGTTTTAAAATATAAGTTATTTATTTAATAATAATTTTGATATATTTTATGATATTATTATAATTTCGTACATACAATTTACTTTAATATATTTATAAATGTTACTTTATATTCCTTTGTTCATTTACTTTACATACGTTTTATGATTTGTTTCAAGTAGTAATATGAGAAGCAATACAATCTCTAGAGAAATATGCATTTGATGTATTATTTGATCAATTATATTCAAGGATACAAAAATTGGTTTTTTATATCAAATGCATAAATTGAATTAATTTAACGCTTATGTTCTATGGTATACTACATTTGAAATTTATTTTATTATTATTTACACTTGAAAGTCGAAATCTTAATAATGTTATTGGTTATTATTATAGTTCGTAAACTATAAATATGTTAAGTGTAGTCGGCTGTATGTACTAGTTTACTAACAACTATGAATTATTTTAGAAGCAATCTAGGAATTAGCTTGTATTATTAACTAACTAAAAGTAGTTAATTAAATAATTCAGTAGCCAATTTAAACTATAGCTTATACGCGAACATATTTTTAAGCTGACGACATATTATTATAAGCTGAGAGTCGAGACAAAAATTTGTATAAAAAACTTGTTTATTTGTGCATACTCTCATACGCACAAATCCACAAGTTTTTTTTACAAATTTTCGTCTCAGAAATGGGATTGCGTAACCTGATTGTACGTTACAATTGAAGTAAAAGGTGCAAAAAATAAGACAATACTCAGGGTGATATTATGTTGTTCTGTATGAGATTTAGTTCTCCCTAACATTTTAAGCCAAATTCAATTTTGTATGTAATAGATGTTTTCATATTTTTCTTGGTAGTAATAGAGTCTAAAAAAATAGTGAGAGATTTTAAAAAGGAGATTTATATAAAACCATAAAAGCATGCATAACAATGTAACACAATTATGTTGACATAGACATTAATAAATTTATCACGTGTTCAAGAAAATAAATGTGCATATTTTAAGTAGGTAGCTGATATTATAGGAAATGCTAGAAAATAGGTCATTGGGATAGAAAAGTTTTCGCAAACTGTCTTGCTCAGTTTCCATACCATATGATAGACAAGTACTTACTAGCTCTCGCTGCTAAGGAGAGTCTGTCTGGCCACGGGGGCATGTAATCGCTGATATTGTTATAAACTTGCAAGGCTTTGTTTATTTCAATAAACGATAGGAGCCAGATGAGAAGTAATACTAACGCGGTTCCTCATATGGCTCTCGATAAGAAGAAAAAAAGTGTCCGAACGATTATAAGGACATATCATTATAATTATTCTAGACGAAAAAAGTCTGCCGGTTGTTGAGGTTTTAAAATGAATTTTTAAAAATTTGAAGCACAATACGTGCATGCATCTGCATTCTGCACACACATGTATTTGTGACTATCATCAAGTTAGCATAACAGTCGAACATGGAACATAATATTATCCAAAAAACATGTATGTAACTTGTTAGACATTGATGGATTATAGCATTATGGCATAATATTATCCCATATTAATGATTTTGTTGGACTTAATATTATCGGCAGTATTGGTTTTTTTTAAAAAATTTTTGCTGTTGACAATTTTTTTAATTAAACTCTAATAACACAATTCACAACTTAGTGATAATAATTTTTTCCGTTGTAAAAAATGTAAGTGCTGGTCAGCTTATCACACACTTTGGCATAGTTGGAAATCGACTTTGTTCATTTCAATGAGTTATGTTATGTTTACTCAGCTCAACAGAAATGCAATCAATGACCACGGTAGTGGTTGGTATGTATCTAAGTCCAGTTGCCCACCTAGAACGGCACCATGCACTGATAATTTTACGATTGGAATATTATATCAAACGAATACCATCATAATGATGACTGTGAAATATTCAAGGTAAATGGGAGATGCTAACTGTGGTATGAAAAAAAAAAGGAAAAGTTGTGTAAGTACTAGTTTTATGCGACAGTTAGTCGGTCATCGCGGACACTGGATACGCATGTTTCGCTTGAGGTAGTACAACTAGACGAATTCTGAATGTCGAGTGTCTAATAACCTATCGTTCACATTCTGTCTCATCTCGATGATTTGGGCGAATCTCATATTTTTGTCATCATATCGGACGGGCGAACAGAATTTACCAGTAGACGCATATTACGTGGACATTTTGGGGGGCTATGGGACTTAGGTCCCCCAAATATCCCGTTAGCCTTCTCAAATATCAAATCAGCCACCCCAAAACAGACAGTTTTTTAGTTGTGAGAAATCGATGTAATTCTACTCACATTGATGGTTTAAAAAATTACCCTCCCTCTGACATTTAAATGGTTATCATCAGCCGTAAATTGGATACATGGCGGCGCTCGCGAGCATGTCTGGTGTTTTTGTGTGACTTTAAGAACGTTTTAAGTCTAATGTCATTCACAACATATTTATTATACACGACACCGGTCCTAAGTCACTCAAATTAAACGAACACAATAATCTACGAAAAAAAAATGCAATTATTAGGTTTTGTTTTAGCGGAGCTTGTTGAACAGTGGATATAATTTAAATGATTTCAAACAGAAGTGCTAGTTTGACATCGTAATAACTGTTATTATTTAGAAATATAAATTCTACATTTTATGTCCTCATTGTATTGTGTAATATGTATATTACTTTTTTCATTTCTTATTTTTATCATCTATATGGCTCTAGTCCTAAGAATAGTGTCCACGTAATAAAATAGTATTCAACAGGCATGTTTTTTTTCTTTGAGTTTTGATTAAAAAAAAAATATGTTCTTACATTCAATATTTTACTACCTACAGCAGTGGTACCCACATAATTATAAAAATAATTTAAATAATAAATTTTCTGTTGGAATAAAAACAAATTTGTTTTGTTTTCCACCACCATTTACAAAACAATGATTTTTTCTTTAACAATGTAATGATTAGGAGGTACCTATATGTTTATTGTAACTTAGCTATATAATTTTAGTGGTTAAAAATGATATTATATTGTAATAACATAACATTTACAGTTGAAGATTTTTTATTTATTCTTTTATTGTGAGTAAATATAATTCTTTGAATTTCTCTTAAGTAAATACTCGATCACTTATTATCGTACCAAAAAAGGCGGTGATGTTGTCTACAGTTGGGAAATTGTACGAAAGATGGAAAATGAACAGTCATTTTAAGTTTGTTACATTTTTTATTTTTATGTTTCTAAATTAAATTGTATTGATTTTAAAAGACTTTAATATCAGATGTCATAAAAAGAAGTTATTAAAAACTGATAAAGTAGTGAGATAAATGATAGGAAAATAAGTGCAGACGAGTGTTAATCAAGAGTAAATGAGGTGTATAAAACATAATTAAATTATTTTTATTTTACCAGGGTCTAATATACAGTTTAAGATTAAAATAGTATTCAAATTAATGCACGTAATTAAAAATTCAACCTATTTATGTAGCAATATTATCATTTTTGATGGTTGAAGTATTTCGGGGCAAACAAATAAATATAATAAAATGGCTATGTAGTTATTGGATTAGGTACATGAAACTAGTATTACAATTCACAATAGACATAACCTTGAAGTATTCTATCAGAATTTTTGAGAGGTGCACATGCATAATATATCATTATTGTGTTCTACCTGGAAAAATGTAAATTCAAACAACCAAATAGTTGAAGTTCGGACGATAATGCAACCATAAATTTAACGCAATATTCATACATTTACATTGGAGATTTGACATACCATCCAAATATTATAAGCTAGCTATTTATGCTTTGGTAAAAATAGTAATAAATATGAAAATTTATCAAATAAACCGTTAGTTTAATTTTGCAGTACCTAGTTCTAATCATATTTTTACGAACAAACCATAAACATAAATACTAATTCAAAAAATATTATAATTTGATGATATTACCAAGTAGGTATCTTTCGTGTATCAACTTAAAATTTAGAACACTAATATGCAATAACTAATAATAATAATTGGATACGATGAATTGTAATACACATCGATGCAGGTACTCGTAGTTTCATTTTGTAAATCGATTTAAGTTATTGGAAATGCATTAAACGTAGTAAATTTTATAAATAATAAACAATAAATTAGAATTCATAATACTGTATTTATCTAATTCCTATAATTTGCCAAATCCTGTCGAAAATGAGTATGCACACACTGTAAACATAATGCCATAATAGATATATTACAATGCGTTTGTGGATTCAAAAAAGTTATATATTTTTTTGATATAAAAAAACATGTCTTCCCTGTTTTAGTTATACCATTTCAGTAGCATTTCTATAAATTATTATTCTTTTTACCTATGTGAATCTAAGTATGAACCGATAACAATAGTCGATTATGATTTTTTTTTTTAATATAAATCGAAAAGTACGTCATCTCTACAAGTTGTCTCACCAATACTAACTGTAGGTAAATAATTTTATCAGAGCCGTTAATATATTCCACAAAGACAATTCCATTTTAATTACCTGACGATTTGAAATTCGCATTGAGGAATTTCAATAACGTCTGGGAATTAAATATCTCCTTCGAGATAAGGCAGACGTAATACTGAGAAAATAGATTAGCGAATATTGTACAAGTGCTAAAATTTTCGAGCGCATATTTTAATAATATTGTGAAATTTGAGAGTGACTTTGTTTAATAACTCTGTCATTTGAGATAACGTACTCTTACCTAGTTTATATGGTCCAGATATGTTCCCACAGGACTCTTTCACTTCTCTATTGTCCCAGCCAATCGGATAAATTGCACCACCACTGCTCACTAGAGCCGCTGAAAACATAAAAACCATTATTAATTATAATTAATTGAAAACTATTCCACTACAAAAATTAAACATAGTGGATCAATAATATTATACATCTGAAAAGTAAAATAAACGCAATTATAAAATATTAATTAATTAATTAAGTATATGAATATACAGTCACGAGTAAAGAAATGATTAAAATAATTAAGAAATTATATTAAAGTTCTATAAAGAAAGTTATAACTTAAAAATACCGGAAAATCGCTGTGCTCTAAAGTAAATTCCAAGGGTATTGAATCTCTCGTCAACCTTTATTTCGAAGATTGTTTTATAATTTATTTTTCTATTAACATTCAAAAGTAAGTTAAACTAATTTTTTATTAAGATATATATTATATATTATTATTATATAGCATATATTTTATCATGTATTGTTATTATTAATTTATGTGTAAATCAATTCTTTAACATACCTAAGTAAAACGTAAATAGGTTTATGTTTACGTAGCTTAAAATTAGTTTAAATATTTTGAAAATTGGATTGTGTATCAAATAAATACTTAGTAACTTATAACATACGTAAGTTTTGATTACAAAAAAATAAGAAAAATTATTATCTTTCATTTAAAACATAATTTTTGTAATCTTTTCGAAAATATAATAGGCACATTGGATTGTGAACCCTATGAAAAAAATTGAACAGTAAATAATAATATGTAGTTTTGATATTTTAAAGTATTTCTATAAAATAACTAATAGTTACGAGGAACCTTACATTTAAGTCAAAATAAGCATAGATAATATATTTTTAAGGGGTTTGATCAGAAAAATAATGTATCAACATAAATTGAAAAAACCCCTAAAAATATATGGAAAATTACAAATTTCTAAAATAAATAGATCAAAAAGATCCGACATTTTTAAAAATTATATCATTTTTAAAATATATTAACATAAAATATATTTTTAATCGATTTTCAACTCGATCCAATTGTCTACCAGAAACCACTCTCGATGAATTGAATAATTTTTCTGGATAAAAAAGTGTCTCAAGAACACATACATAAACAAATAATTGTAAAAAAATGCTCTCCAATTTGAATCATATGTAAGCATTGGTAAATAAGTCATACAAATCATCAGTAGTAATATGAATTATTGTGTTGATAATTACCGTTGAATTCAAAACTTAATTACATAGATAATTTATGTCAATCTTTATTTTACACTCATAATGTGTTTAAGACTGAACCGTAAACACAATTTCATACCTTCGGGTAATTGAGATCCCAGCGAGAATAGTTTGCATTTGATAGTTCAATACGAATACATTTAATTAGGTTTCGTGATGATAAAAATAAGGGGAGAAGTTCATAACAGAAAAAAAGAAAACCTACGGAACTAGTGCAGTACATAAATTATCAATTAATTAAAATCATCCATATCTTTCAAATTTATAAATATGTTAATTTAAATTAGCATCTCAGTTATTAGGTACCATGGGATAATTTTTATAATTCAAATGAATAATGACACAGTTCATTAGAGTTTGACGATTAGACAATTCGTTTGATGTTCCAATACTGTAATGTAAAAGAATCGCATTATAATAATACGATGTAATCAAATTTAATATTCTTTTGAACCTATTCATTATACCGACAACATATTTTCGTCGTATATAATGCATAATGTATTTTTTTAAATTTGTTTTTTAAAAACCTAAATTCATACGCAAGCTTTCAAATAGTTGTGTACCTATAATAATATTATACAAATATGACTTATTATTGGTTTTTATCAATATTTTTCATTATTTTATTATTTTATTATACATTTTATCTAACTACTCTAAGTTACCAAAAACGTCATGTTTGTAAACTATTACACTAAAGTACTAAGTACACTAAGGTACACTAGTACCTAAAAAATATTTTACTATTAGATGTATCATCATTTAAAGCGACGGTCTTACTAAATTATGATTTCTGCAGATAAATCCAATATTTTTGAAACTTCTATCACAACCTTAAATATTTCTACTAAAATAATAGTGATGATTAATTTAAAATTGTGTATTATCTAAGTAATAACTACAGTCATAAAGATCAAAAAATAAATGCTTTGGTATTGATTTATCAGATTTAGATAATAATATGTATGGGTATTAGCTAGTCTTTCCTGAAAAACGGATATTAATATAAGTCTACCATACTATTTAACACAACTACTTTATCGATCATCAGAATTTCGGGGACGAAATGTATCATAACGGTTTGCGTTAATCGATCTACCAGATCCGATGTTTGCCATATTATTGGCAAGTTGTAAGTACGCATCATTGACCTCTTATCGTCATCGAGGATTATTTGTATGAAATAACTAGACAAGGACTAGCTGATAAGGTTTTGGGTGGAACCCAAGAGACATTGAATATAGAGCAAACTCTAATAATATATTTTCCATTCAGATCGCATAAATCCAACTAATAGAGTATTGCGACCACGTAGTCCTAGCTGGTACTATTCATATCCCGTCTGCTTATGCACACAGTGTGGTTCATCTCCTCGAGCCGGAGTATAATATTTAAACTGAAATGCTTTCCAGTTTTAGACATTGTTCACAAATTGAATATATAATTTCACGGCAATTAATATTCATCCACACACACGCACGCACACACACACACACACATGCTGTTACACACTTTTGTTCAAAACTCTCGTCTCGGGTGTAGAAAAAAAAAAATTTATAAAAAATAACTACAAACATTTGTCGTGCTATTATAATGTACCTATATACGTTTGCAAAAGTGGGTATTATATTGTATAATGATTTATTTTTCGAGTCTGTGTTAAATTTTAAAACGGGTAATAAATAATAAACGAATATTTTGATATCGCAAAAACGAACGAAATGTACCCAAGTCGCAATAGCAATATCATTATTTTTTTGCGGCCCCGACGGGAGGTTTTTTTTTGTCAGACCCTCCTCTACTCAAAACTAAATCATCACACTTGACTCAGAAGATGTCCATTGATTGTCCCGACTGTGTTAATTGTCATTTCCAATCAACATCGAAATTATCATATAGGTAACCTGCAATGTTATTAATTGCATTGCGGTCTAAACAATGGGGGCAAAATAATAGCCCATGTACATCACCCTCAATACCGCCTTTGAACCATTTGTATTGTCTGTCATATAATATGTGGACATTGTTTATGGGTGAATAAACAGGATATGAAACATACACGTTGGAGTTAAAAGTAAAAAGTATAGTACCGTATATACAAAATGATAATCCATAATAATTGATCAAATGTCACAAAAAGCCAATGGAAATTCGACAACACTAACAATTTATGATTAATTATAACTACAAAGTTATCACGGCTCACAAGTAATGAAAATGTTTGAACATCAATATTATTGATTCCGACAAATGCGAAAAAACTGATACTGAGTTCTGCAACAATGATCAATTTTTCGTCGATTTTTGTCCACTTGGAACTTGTGAATGAGGGCTAATTAATTTAATAATGACCGAAGAAAAATACAATTAATTATATTTTATCTACTTATTATTATTACCCTGTACTTAATCAAATATTATTTTCATTGGAAGGGAGACGTTTTAAATATTAAAATAGCAAACTGGTCGTTATGGTTATTTACTGTTGCACATATTATTGTAATATCATTAATAAAAAACACATTTAATTTTAATGAGCGATAACCGCATTACTGTTTTAAACGTACTATTTCTACAAATTGCTAAACAATTCTTAGTAAGGTTGTTATTTTTCGCTCTAATAAATGAATATAAACCTAATTAATATTTAAAATAACTGGATTTTAAAAATAAAGGAGCATAATATTAACCTTGTCGGAATTCATGCTTTTCAAAAATGTAATGAAAAAACTGTTTCACAATAATGTATTAAATAATAATATAAATTAAAGTGTTCACAATTATTAATAATAATTATAATAGCTATAATAATAATATTAAAATAATATTATAATAATCACAATATTATTAATAATATTATATTAAGCAAAGTGGCATCATTTAGGGAGGAAAAGGAGTGGTGAGGTTGGTATTTGCCCGATCTAATTGTAAAGGCAGTCCAATTGATGAGCTGGTTGTTGATGAAATACCATAACTTTAGTTTTTCCAATTTTGAGTACATTTAATATTGTGTGAGCACTAGAAAACTATTGCCACGATGATAGTTAATATTAATAGTCTTTTAGACAAAATATAGTATACGATTATCATACTATTTAATTCTACAAACAGAGCGATTACTCTTAAATACATTAAGCTTACAAAAAACATCTATAATCGAATTAAAATTTTTTCGACTTTCCAATTACTTTTTAGTAGTCGTGTTTCATATTGTGATTTAATTTATTCAACCCTTCTTTAAAGCTATAAAATGGTTAGACTGAAAATGGCACAGTAATCTATTATTAGCTCCCCCGCGACTTTTTTTGCTATTTATGACACTTCTTATAAGTTCTTAAGCAAGATGGAAATTGTATATAGATAAAAATTATAAAGTGGATATTAGCATGCAATAGAATCGATCTGTTTTTTTTTTGATTCTGTTGTATGGGCTGGTCAAGACGTTTGCAATCTCCTTCGAGATAACTGAAATTAATTAAAATAAATTAACCATTGAATTTAAACCCGACAATTCATACCCAGGCTAGGCATGTTTGGTATATATTATGGGGAGTGCCAAATATGGGGCATATTTGGCCATATAAATATCTTTTGTTTTCTATAAAATTATCATAGTTATCATTCCTTTAGAGATAATGCTATTATGTCACTATGATATACCAAATACCAACTATAACCGCGCTACCACCATCGTTATATAGAAAACTGGACACGACATTCCGATTCGTTGATTTTTTTTATGACACGGAGTCATCGACATTATATTTATTTATTTTTTTTTTTTTTTTAAAATATATACGGGCTGAGTACTTTTAGTACAGTCAACAAATAAGGATAAACGGTATATACATATGAATTACAAAAAGGAAAACAAAAAAAAAACTGTATCAGGAACAACGATATAAGATAGAAAAAAGTATTATAAAACTAAAAGCTAACAATTATTTACAAATGAAAAATATAACAAAATGCTTAACTTATTAAGTTGTGGTGGTTAAATAAAAAAAGTGGCGTCCGAATCGACATTGGACATCATACGTACAGTAGGCTCATTAGACAAATAATTGGTGGTACGCAGGGGGATATTATTATTATATTGTTTTATTTATTTTTCCGCTCTCACGATAAAGTGAAAATTATAAAATTGTTTTTCAAAGGTATCTAAAATTGCACCAATTTGATTTAAAACGATACTGTCCTCCACTATCGCTGCCGTTTTTATTTACAATATTTAAATCCGTTATGATCCGTGATATTATATTTTACAATAATATTATACGACATTATACTAAACTTACATACTATTATCATTATTATTCTATTGGTACTCACGAGTATAATAAAATACGTGTACCTACCTATAATACGACTCTGTCTATAAATACAATAGTATTGTTTAGTTAACATTTACCATTAAGAATATTATAAATGCAAATATACTGTTGAATATTCCTCACTTGCGCGTTTATTTTAATAGCTTAGAACGTTCAACAAAACAACTGTAAGAGATGACAAAAAAACATCCAGGTACGTAATATGTAAATAATTATATGTTTTGTTCGACCGGTTTAATTATACTTTAATATTAATTACAATGTACAAATATATAGGTACTCTAAAACACAATACTGCAAGTTGTATCCATCTCTAATCTCAGTAATGGTTATTCTAATTATTATATATGCGGTTTGGACGTTTATGTGTTGGTGTGTCTTACTTCTGATTTTATTTCGTTTGAATCATGTAGTCTAAAAAAAAACCCTGAGTTAATATTGTATCGTGTTCAATCGGGTTTTAACATAATATTACATTTTTATCAATCGGGCGTAATGCATATTATTAAAAATATGTCAGTAGATACATAATAATTAATATTATTTTAAAATAATACATAAGTATAATGTGTACATCCAATTTTAATTAATTTTTAATCATATTTTAGATAAAAATTAATTGTTGTATCAGGTTTTGTTTTTTTTAAATTTCATTTTAAAACTATCTCACGATTAATTACAAAGTATATAAAAATATTTTAATCGTTTTTTTTTTGGATTTAAACCCTGGGCACGTACAATATGTTATATTTTGGTTTTACTGAAATACATTTGAAGTTACCTACCAAACTATTCCATGTGCATAAATACGTATAATCGTTTGAAGCACTTAGTGCAATTTTCGGTAGGTACTTAGTTATAGAAGACTATATTATAGAACTTAATCTTCGAATGCAATAAGTAGTCACTAACAGCTTTGCAATTAGTGATATATCATTGTATTCAACGTTCACATTATTAAAATATAAAATAGGTACTGCAAAAGTACGACGAATTGATAGATGGTTGGAAATCACTTTAATTAAAATAGTTTTTAATCTATATAACTATGTCCATAAAATGTAGACCGAACATATCATATGATTTGAGTGTAAGATAGTTGATAAAATATATTTTTTTTTTTTCTAAGAATATTGAGTGAATTTATATATTTTACTGCAAGTATTATACATGTTAATAATTAATAAGTATTTATGATAAATAGAGTGTACATTATTTAGTATTTAATTATTTAATTATGTTATTACTTTTCGTCACGGTTATACATAATGTTTTTATCACGCTTTTATTAATTATTTATTGAAATCATTTTATTTTGCTCTAGTACGTATATTAATCTATGAGAATTAGAAAACATGGTTTTTTTTTAAACAGTGAAGTTCTTTAATTACAGTCAAATAATTGACTAAAATGTTCCCAATACTGAACTTAATATGTTTGAACTGTTTGAAGAAAGGTTTGAGATTGACTTTATTTAAAAAAGTTTAATTTGCCATTAGTTCTAGTATAAAATCTTCCAAACTTATATAAGAAAAAAGTCTCATGATGTTCTTGACCGAATATAGAAAAAAAACTAATCCTCAATGATTTAGACATTAAAACATTTTTAAAAGCATTATTATTTTTTTCATAAACCATAAAACAAGTCAAAAATGACTTTAGCGCTTATAATAATTGTCTTTGGAATACGATGATATAAAAACTCAGAGATTTTACAACAAACAAACTACTAAATAGTATATTGATATGCTTTTCATCAGTCGTCCCTTAAGTGACCCTAACAGAACAATGGCCAATGAAACGTTTGTAAACTTTACATATAATTAATATATTTTTGATTTCGGTTTTGGATTTAGGTAAAATACCTTAGAAATGTATAAACTTATTAGTTTTAAAATTGATCAATTTCGTACCTACAAATTTCATTTGCTGTCATAGCGCGGTCAATATGATTTAAGTTAAACGTGTTATATGACCTTTGATGTTCTACTTCCAACACCGGGAAATGACTACCTAAGCAAAGGAAATTCAATAATACCTACCTACCAACCGTGTTTTGGCCTTTATCGACACGTTTCAAAGATTTCAATGACATCCCATTGAAGATTTGGTGTGTTCTGAGCCATTTCTAGTTTCAAAATTACTCTTAACGGGAAACGTTGATCAATAATATTTTCCACAGAGTCTATGATGAATTTATTAAATATTCAGTGCGAGTAATTAAATAAAGGACGCTTTGGACATCAGACAGCGTAAAGTTATCGATTGCGTTTACAGCCGTCCATTCCTCTACCACTGTTTAGCCAACTCTACAACACATAGTTAGCCGTTCACTACTATAAACATTACAGCATCCAACCACACACATGACTTTCGTCGTAATTATTATTTATTGTTTTATATAACCAACTAGCAAACGGCGCACAATTCCCCAAACAATTGTGGGCGATTGTACCACGCCATTTGAATATGATATATATATATATATATAAATACGCCATTTGAATGTCTTGTTGTATCGAAATCGTTTTCATTCAGAATTTTTATAATGCAAATCACCCGAAAAGTATTTTAGAAATTGTTATAAATACGATTGTAAAATTGTTTCAGTTATATTTTGTGTTCTATTGAATAATTCAACATACAACAACTAAATCACTTTACAGCGCAATTTGTGTGCTCATTATAAAATATTAAGCAAGTTAAATTGTATTTATAACAGGAATATTTTAATCATGAAATTCATAAATTTAATTTGTATAAAAATTCTTTAACATACAAAATTGGAGAAAACAAAATATTAGATTTTTTTTCTGTATAATTTACAACTTTCAATTTAGATTTTACTTAATTTTCATAATTATTTAACCAATCTAATTAGTGGTACTCTATAAAAATGATTCAGAAATAATTAAATATCTGGGTCAATAATATTCAATTGAAGTGACATGGTAAGCAACCCATAAAATATATGTTTTTTTTTCTTTTTGTCGTTCCCTATATACCAATAGGTAGATTTAGTTAGTATCCACGGCATGGTGTATAGTGTATAGATACGGAAATGTCACATCCTTATCCGTTGATAAATGGTCGTACTAACATGATATGATCCACGGCCTATTTAAACGCAAAACTATTATTTGAATTTTGAGGTATGATTGAAAACTAAAATAGTAAACAATTGCTACTGAACAACTTTCTGGAACATTTATAAAAATAGTTTCTAATTAAGTTTAGTTAATATTCAACCCTATTTTATTTTTTATAATATATCTAATTTTGATTTTAAGTTATATTGAATTTTTTTCATTTTACATGAAATATTGAATTTGAACAAATTAGCGATACTTTTTTATTATTATAAAATAAGTACATATTTACGACATAGGTATCATAATACCCACGTACCGCCTTGCTGAGTACCAGTAAGCAAACGAAGCCCCCCAATATCTGTAGCCATTTTAAATTTAATATTTAGATTTGATTTAGACAATTTAAAGACCGTACTTCATTCTTAATAGAGTGAGTGTAGTAGTTAGTAGTTACTATAGGTACATTTAGTTACCTAAAGTCTAAATAATTATGTGATCGAAAAATAAATCGTATTTAGGAATATTTCATTCTCACTTTCGGAATCTTGACATCACATTAACCTCACTACTCAAATATTATTTTTCAATAAACATGTTTTTTTTCTATGGTTGAATTACATACAGAATCAAGAATATTAAGCTCTGATTAACTATTGTATATACTAAAACATTCGCTTAGTTTTATATTATATGAGAATATGCATTGGTATTCCATGTTAGAACATCAATTAACACTAATATAGTAATGACATCGCACCTAAGACGAATATAGTATTCTGGCAATGAATTTCTAAATATAAGTTCCTTCCGTTTTATTTTAATATTCACAATTTCAATAGTTTTAAAATATTAAAAAATCAAATCTAGGTAACTTATGTTTTTTTTGTAATTATTTTTTTTATATAAGGATCATACTAATACGATTTATAGCTAATCTATTATTATGTTATTCAATGTATATTTATACATTAGCTTAATTTTCATGTCCTTGTATAATTAACTACCCGTTTTATATTTTTATCTGTTTTAATTACATTATTTCTCCTCTGGCACCAGCATTTGGATTTCGAGGATATGTTACTTTTGCATCAAATTTGTGTAGTGTATTCAATTATGAACACTGTATAACGACAACAAACAAATATAAAATATAAAACATTAACATTTGAATTTATGTTTAGGTACAACTGACAACGAAATTAAAATTATTCTTTTATAATAACGAATAAAATATTAGCAGGTGCTGAGATTAATAGTACAAGCAGTTTTGACGGCTATTTAAAAATGTACAATTATTTTCTTTTTGATTATTAACTGTTTTACGTCATGCTCTGTATGTAAAATAATGACGTATATTGTACATATCATTATTACCTAAACATAATACTTTGACAAATTTGGACGTATCGGTTTTAGCATAAGACATAATGGACCAAAAATTGAAACGTATATATTTTTGTTATGCGTCAAGCGATGAGGCATTTTTTTACCGGATTTTCATTCGCATACATCATCAGTTATTTAAACAGAAACGTTCATTTCTACCCTGAAGTACTTATCTAGAACACGGGAATTAATACAATATTTGGTTAACACGTATACACATTTAGCAGGGTCGTATGCATACCAAATTAAAATTTAACCACCCAAGTTACAAAAGTAGTTGAGAAATTAGCTTGTACAGGTAGTACCTCTGCAACTCCCATACGCACACAAAAAGACATCGTGTCCGTCAGTGTATAACTTGCGTTCAAACGGGTCAAAACGAATATTATAGTGAATAATATTATTATAATTACTGTAACGGCGGATATGTGATGTTGGTTGTTTTAATCTTTTTCTCCGTTTTATGTTTTCACATTAAAACACGAATAAATTCAATATTATATAAGCGCGAAGTACACTATACACACAGTCATACTTACAAGACACTAATTCAGGGTATTTTGTGAACCTTTGCAGACGTGTATAAATCCACGAAAGAAAAATAGTTATGATAACCGACAATGGGTATTGAAAGTCAACAACAGTTGTAGTTGTACATTATCAGTATATTCTTTTTTTCTGGAATAAAATATGATTTTTTTGTAGCATACTCTTTTATAGGTATTCAATTATTGCTGAAAGACAACTGTTGTAGTTGTGAATGTTTTGAACACCGTTCTAGAGGGGCACTACAGTTACACAAGAGTGTAGCAAATTTTTCCATTTACGTATGGGGTACCTACCTATTATGCAAAATAATGTACGATGATAATACGAATAATATTTAACCATTTATATTGTATGTACAGGCATACGTCAGACGTGCGTTTTTGCATTTTAATCGAAATATTTATAATTAATGAAGTATTTTGTATTAACGGTAAGCGTCGTCGTACTAAAGTGTTGCTTTGCATTTTCATGGAACAACACACTGGTTGCTCTTCAAAAGCTCCGTTTCATAATTTGAATCGGGACATGTGGGTACGCACAGTATACCCACAGTCAAATACACCCTAGTGGAAAACATCACAACGTAAAAGTAATTGCTACCACGGTATAGTGTCTGCCTATTACAGTTGTATATTATTATTATCTTGCAAGAAAACAGCGCTTCTAAGTTCTATGATAATTTTACAAGTGTGTTGGGTCGGTCGAACAACTTATTTTACACTATTATATTGTGTTATGCGAGACTTATGTGTTATAATATTACTATGTTACAAAATTTATTGTAGGTAGTAGATTTTAATTTTGATGAAATTTGTATGCGTGAACTACAGTATATACTATATTTTATTTTTAGCATAGTATTTTAATTCACACGTATATGGGTACAACAGTTGTGAGATTACTGAAATTCTTACTGCGAGATACGATAAGAGCGGGTTTTGGACACTTGTTTCGTTTCAATTGTTACCACAGCGAATTACATTATTGTAGAACAAATAAAAAAACAGCTTGAGAAATTGTCAACAGTTTCTTTGAAACCACGGCTCTTGCATTATGGTCTCTGTGGTAGTTTTTTTACTGCTAGGTAAGTACAGAAAAGTTCCATACAATCGACCTTTTAACTGTCCGTAATGATTATTTTGTATTATAACATAAATTCTCTTTTTATAATTATATAATTTTAGAGGTTAGATATGTGTTAATAATCTCAGTAATTAACTTTATGTAAATTTAATTTATATAATTAATATATTAAGCCCAGGAATTTAAATGGTAACGGTAAACTGTTTTATTAAAATGATAATCAGCCCATCACACCAAAATTAATATGAATACATGTACTTCGTATGTACATTACTCACATGGATGCGCCTTTGATAAAAGCATAATACCCAATAATTAAAATTTTGTTTGTATTAAGAACAATAGAAATTGTTTACTAAAAAAAATCAAACTTATAATAAATTAGTAAGTAGTAATTACACGATGAATACCATATTATGCTAACCTCCATCATTTTTTTTTAATAATGAATTTATTCAAATTCTGATTTATGGAATTTTTAAGTGTACTTAAACACCATATACTTTCAAAAACTTGGATTTTTATTCTATTTAAGAAGTTTCATGTGGCAATACCAACCCCATTTTTTTTCATAAAGAAAGTCACCCTTTTTCTATAAATTGTAAATCAAATTACTTTTTCGAATATTTTTGAGAAACCGAATTAAATTTTTATCGATTAGTTTTAGAGGTATTCCACTTTTTGAATTAAGGATAATACTACTTTGATAATGGGGTTGGAAGATATGGGGACTATGATTTTTGAAATGTCTTATTAGTTGATATTAATCTATCAACATGTTATGTTTGTAAAAATTGTCAGAGTATAGGTACTATTATATCCAATATTACATCTGTCTTATATTTTCTCATTCAATATTTGAATTAAGTACATCAACATTTTCCAAAAAACATCGGTAAGTATTAAAAAGAAATGAACAATTTAAATAATTTAAGATATGGTGCTCGATCGTACTTTTATATGAACATGAGAGTTGAATCGTACAAATACGCTGTAAAATATATTTTCACATTTCGTGTTCTGCAACCCTTTTTATTTTAACGGTGGAATATGTCATTTTTTTTTATTATTATTAATTTTTAAATGATGAAACAAATAAAGTGTATTTCAATTATCATTAAAATGTCGTAAATATTTGTTATGAATCAAGCACCACATAAAATAAGTAATATTTATAACAACATTAATACATTTTTAATTTCTTTATAAATAGATTTACATAATTCATATTTTATTGTACAGAATATTATTTCAAAAATGAAAAAGTGTAATGCAAAAACAATATACCTAATTGATATTGGATGTATGCCATGCTGTATTTATTTAAAATATAACTTCAAATTATTGAAATGCATTCAAATCTATAGTATAATAAACATGCTTATACATTTTATGGATTACATATTTTAATATTTATGTTCCACTTGGAATAATTATGCTCATGGGTATCTACCAACGCTTATGTTTCGTGATTATTATGTTATACTTGTCAATTGTACGGTGTTCATCTATTGTTATATTGAGAGCTCACTGCTCAGTGTGTTGAATTTAAAGTAAATAATATGAGTGAAGACGAAAATGCATTATGCAAATTGAAAAATGTTTTTGTTTGTGCAGACGACTTCTTGGAGAATAATTATTTTGATGACGATGATCCTGGTGATAATAGAGTTTCTGGAACGTCTGTTTGGTTTTTAATTATTTTTATATTTTACAATGTTCTATACATGTATTTGGTTTATATGAGTATAAAAATATTTTTTTTGTGAATGATTACAAATTATGACTTATAGAATAATATTAGTAAATATTAACTTGTTTGTCATCTTGTAAGTATTATTGTTACTAGTTCATTTCATTATATATAATTATTGAAAAAATATGATCAATATTATAATGAATATTAAATAATACTTTAATGATTGTTGTGTACATTTTATTATTTTGCATCAATATCATATTAATTTTTTGACGGTTTTCGACAAATTGACAAATAACGATTTCAAATAGAAAATTGTAGACATTTTTAATGTCTCGATATTTTAATGTAATGATTGTTAAGAATATTTTTTTTTACCTATTGCTGTTTCCGTAAGTGTGAAATTGGCGATTGACCGAAAGTATGATAAATACCTTTAATCATATTAATGATAGTTAGTAAAAATATTGTACATTTCCATTTTTCAGTAAATGTACAGAAAATGAGTTTTAAGTACAAATCAATAATTTTTGATAGTGTGACAGCCATAAGCTACAGCCTTTTGTAAAAGTCATCTTACTGCCTCACCTGACCTAATGATCGTATTTATGCTAATTTAAACACAAATATTCTTTGGTCATTTGTTGACATTATATAGAAATAATGTATTTAATAAAATAGTTAAAGTCACCCATCAGCTAATCTTAAAATTTAAAATACAAACATTAATTAAATGGTTCGCATTAACTAAAAAATATAAATAAATTATTTTATGTGCCTACACAAAAAAACCGTTTATCCCCCATTCTCTGTTAAATAGAAATTTTAAATTAAAGACAAACGTACCCCATACCTCAATTGAATCTATAATTACTGTAAATTAACTTTAATCAAAAACATTCTAGATATGGTGTGAGAAAATGTATTACTCCTCTACTTCACCTTAGGCAGTAAACCTTAGATTCTAAAAATAAAATCGAAATCATTGAATAAGACCTTTTAAATAAATAGCATATTAGTTTTTGATTTAATATTATGTATTTATCAATAGAAAATTATATTCATTGTTTTCAATGGACAGTAGTTGCTTGCTGTTACATTTGAAATTGAGTATTAAAAATTATTTTTAATAAAGAAAACAAAACAAAAAAAATTGTCGATGGACAACATTTATATGTTAACCTATAATATTTAACAAGTAATAATGTGACCAAAAAGAAGGATATAAATATTTAAAGGAATTATTGTGGATTTAATTTTTGGTTGGAATTATAAGAAATACGTTTAACTAATTCTAACCTAAATATTTTTCTTGTATAATGTTTAATTTTATGAAAAATTATTTTCATATGATAATATAATAAGTGAATACACTACTTCAACACTAAAATTATATGACTGAAATAATTTCTATATGTTTCAGTAAGTTTCAATCACATAAGAAGCAAACGGATACATTTTATTGATAAAATATATTTTACAATGATTTATTATTGGATTATTTTTTGAACCGTACAAGCTTCGCATACGAGTGCCAATGCCTAAACAAGCCGACGTGACAGACGAAATCCCTTATCACTGCCAAAATGTATGCCACAAATTATCGATAATTTGATTGTTTTCAATGACATTGAATAAGCTGCAACTTAGGAGACGTGTGGAATACATTAGAATATTTAACGAGCATCCGCCGCCTGCATTTAGCCCACATCATCAAAGTCAAAGTACACACATACACTAGCAAACATGTTGTGCAAACACGGATGCTTCGTCTCGAAATCCAAAATATCATAATAATATCACTGGAGATATACGATCTCGGAAGTTATCACAATCAGATTGTTTGCACCGTCGAAAGTTCATCTATATTATTATAAAATGTGAATAATTTGGTGCCAACGTATACTAATATACGCGTATAATAATAATAATAATTCCTATACATATATAAATACCTATGTATATATGTGTTCATGTAAACAAAACATTAGCTTAAATTTTAAAAGTAAACTCTCATGCACAGTTGACTTTTTTTCGACATTTTCCGTATTTGTAATATCAACACATATCAGCTATTGTGTAGTTATTATATTATTGTATATCCGAGCCTGAATCGACTTGCAGTGTTAGTGGCACAGCCCTCATCAACTAGCCACTAGGTACCCAGGGATTCCGAAGAGGGGGGGGGGAAGTGCGTACAATTTGGTTTTGGTTTCCGCCAGTTTCGGGAAACTCGAATACATTAAATTCGGTCAGTGGCGATAGTCCGTAAGTCCACATGGGCACTGGTTTAAGCGCAATTTGTTTTGTGGGAAAATCAAATCTACCACTGAGTATAAGTCTCTCAAGTACGGATTGCTGCATACAAAGGTTATTGGTGCATATGTGGTGTTATTGTGTACTGTTGTGTGGAAAAAAGTAAATTCAAAATCCTGGTTAGAGTATCCGGTTGTTGTCGGTCAGCAGCTGCAGGGAGTGACACTCGGCTCTTCGCCATACTTTATGTTGTAATACATTTACACACATTGATTGGAATTTAAAAACACTTAGTGAACAGTAGGTATTTGTTTTGGCAGCAGTCGTAAAGGTGATGGATACGAATATAGTGTGTATTCATAGACTTTTGAAAAAAAAAAAAAAAACATTTTTCAAAATTACAAGCGTTTATGGTCGTCAAAAGAATCATCTCGTATTTAATGTGCACATATATTATATATATGCTTGTGTTTTTTTTACACAACACACATAACGTGATATGTAAAAGTATATTGTATATAATATGTATGTGTAACAGAAGCGCACGTAAAGTGTTCGATTTATCGTTTTGAAAAACGGGTGGTGTCCAGAAAAAGGAAATACCGATTTATCGTTTGCGAAAAAAAAAACAACAACGAGTCTAGATTTGCCTGGTGCAATGCTGACAAGCATTTTGTTTCCGAAACGTTTTAAACACGCAACAATCATTCAGTAGCGTTCGCGCCTCGTATATATATATATATATATATATACAGATTTAGGAGACTTTATTATTTAGTTTATTTGTTTAGATTTACTGTGTCGCCGATATTTCTTTCGACAGCGAACCGTCTCAAAAAACAGTTAAATTATTCAAAGTGTTTGCAATCAGTGCACGGAATACTTTTGAATTGATAGCACCACATTATGCATGCGCAAATATGCGTCGAATTTTATTTGATATTATATTCACGTCACAGGTACAGTCATGGTTATTCGAAACTTAACATTTTTCAGTTTCGGCTGAATTTATTAATTTTTTATTTTATACTTTTACACGACACGTCGAGGTGAAATTAATATAATGTCGTCCCGGCAAGTAAACTAAAATAGAGGGCTATTATGATAACAACACGTAGCCACGTAGGTTCCTGTGTATAATAATATTTGTATGATACGCACATAGTCAAATAATAGTTATGACTTATCAGAGGTGAATCTACGAGGTAGTATATGGCCATATGGGTATCATATTCATGGGGCTAAAAGAAAATGACACGACACGACCGCCGAGGAAATTCAATTTTGTTTCATAAAAAAAAAATCTAAAATCTCTAATAATAATATAGTGTAAAGTAAACATAAATATGGCAAAAAGTTCAAAAAACATACACAATTATGAAGTTCTTGAATGTAAATAACAAAATGTACATCTCATCCGCTCTCCACTCACCGCTATAAAGAAATTCTAAATCCGCTACTGTGGTTTATGACAATACTCGCAGTTTTTAAAATATTAACTAGGTACTTGTTTTGCACTTCATGTGTAAAATAATGTTTTTTGTGTAGTATATTTATAATAATTTATTTAATTTATAATATTTAAAACCCTGCTTTAGGTAGTGCATGCGTTTTAATAAAGGTACAATTTCAAAGTATTATAGCAGATTATTATAGGCAAACAATTTAACTGCTCGGTAATGTTGTTTTTTTTTTAAAAAAAAAAGGATTTTTATTTTTGATTAAATATGCTTAGGATAGAAATTATCAATATTGTATGTCTTGCTTATAAACTTAATACCAAGACAAATATTAACAAAGGTAGATAAACGTTTTCGGTGAGACGTTTCATTTTTCTCATCGTTATCTCATAAATCATTATTTTCACTCACAAGTATTATTTACTATACCTATGCTTTCAATATACTTAAGCCATACCTTATTTTTGTAACAGCGTTATGGATAGGATAATCTCCTGCAACACTAATGCTTTTGTAGTGGGTTCATTTTTCCAGAATCTCATAACATTGATATTTGGTTAAAAACATCAAAGTCCGATGTTGGTGTAATACCATACAAGTTTTATTAAACACATATCATTGTAACATGATATTATTTTGAAAGACATAACAATGGTTATATTGAACCTAATAATTGTTATTATCGTTATTTAAGAAAATACTGTCGGTACTCACGTACAATATTTTAATGTAAATATAAAATATAATTAAAAAATATGCGTTGACATAAATTTCAAATCTGGTTATTTTTGTGTGATCATTCATGTCAATTGTTAACTGATAAAGTTTAAATTGGGTTATTTTGATCGTAAATCACAAGCGAGTTGTACGATTATTTGAAGTTAAAGTGGATTAACTCAACTAAACTTTTTAAATAACTTCATGAAGATTCATTTCGATAAAAACGAATACACATTACAATAATTTACTTGTGCAGACTACAAAATTTCACATTTGCATCTAAGTACCTATTGGAGGAAACCGATATTTTCATTTTAATGCAAAATCAATACATATATGTCATATTTATATTGAAATATGGTAATTCTTAGTAGTCACTAAATTATTTTTATGGTAAACAAATAGGTTACCCATTTTATGAGTAACAAATAATGATCGATAGCGATAATACGTTACATATAGGTACTTTATATTCTCGAAAAATATTCAACACAAACTACAATTTAAAAACGAAACAAAAAAATATCAACCTTTTTTACTGCATCAAACTGTATCAATTATCAAACCACAATGGTCTTTTTTTTAGATTCTGAGCGGATTGATGAATTATGTATTAACTTAACAATGATGTGTGTTTTGTTTTTTGTGTCTATGCACACGAGTAATGCTTCGATTTTCAATTTCAGCATTTTTTCCGGTGGGAAAGTGATTCCAGTTGGTGCATTTGGGATGTGGAAATTTAAAATTCCTAGGTTTTAAAAGCACCAGTGAAAAAAAATTAAGGATAACGGGAATTTTTATACCCAAATCGGTTTTCGATAAAAGCAATTTTGGTTTTTGGTGTAACATTAAAAATTACCGTATATTAAGCATGTCATTTTCGCTCAATGTTTAAATAAGTTCTTTCTATACACCAAACAATTTCAAAAATATTTTTACTCATTTTGAGCTATTATAGGCATAAGAAATTTTAAATTTTAAATAAATTTTTAAAAAGTAATGACTATAAAATTTGTTGTATGGCCTTAAAACTTGTCAAATTTAATACAAGGTTTCTCACAAAATGTTACAAAAGCAGTTTAAAAATATTAAAAATACATATTTCTGATCTTTTTTGTAAGCATTTAAACTTTAAAGTTTAAAGTTTGATACATTTATACAATTTCAAATTATTTTTTGGTTAATTAAAAAAATGTTCAATTTTAAGGATTGAAAATGTATAAAGAAGTTCCTCGTAAGTAGTTAATTCTGTAACCAACAAATCTAATACAGATATAAACATGTTTTTTTAAGTCTGAATTTAGACGACATTATATATTTAAACAATAAAGAATAACTATTTTAGTCGTTTCGTTGTAACTTCAAAATATAATTACTTTGAACTTGAAACTTTTAATGACACGATGATATTTTCAAATGTAATTTTTTGGTAAAATTTAATTTAACCTTCTGTAGCCTAATAGTAAGGTAAATAAATTTATTAAAGCGTATATATTATATAAACGCCTCAAGGCCATCAACAGTGTAGATTCTTAAATCGCAATAATATCATAAAATATACTTGGTAATATTATTGGCTGCCAGTCAGCCTTTGACCGGAATCGTTTTTCTTAAACAATGATTTTATATCAATGAATTCAAATTAAACATATCCATTATAGTAACTTATTTAGACACCAAAGTAAAGCAGAGCGTTACCAATCTGCCCGCTTTTTTTTAATGGAAAACAGAAAAGAAGTAAACACCTGATATTATAGACCATGGACATAGTATTATGTCAGTTTACTGTTTAGTATAATATTCCTAGTATAATGTGTCTTATCCTCCGTTATAATTGTACAAGTTCAATAAAATAAAAAAAGAATTCTTTTCCTCGTGCCTTATATATATATATATATATATATATATATATTTAAATAAAAATGTTGTTGTAGAAAAAAAATATTATACAAAATTAATATAACTTTTTAACTCGACCTATTATTAAATTTCTGAAACGCACATTATTTTTTTCAATCTTCTGGTAATTTATATTTTTTGTTTTGTTAAATACTTACAATATTGTTTTTGTTGTTACCATCAGTTCTTTTAAAATGTTGTAAAATAATAATCATTTTTTTGTAGATAATCAATAGAATTTCGTATCAAAAAATGGAGTGTATTGTAGAATAAATTAATAGGTTAAGCAAGGTCACTGACCCTGGCACGGGTACTTTTGACGCTGGCACCCGCAAACGGATAATTGATTTTGGGCGGTTATACATGAGTAACAAATTTTAAATTCTTGGTTACGAATTATTACGAATTGCTTACTAATTTTTGTAACTAAATTTTTAATTTACCTGGTTAAACAATCTCGACCAGTTTGAAATAAACATAATATTTTAAAATAAAAATAGAAGTTCAAAGTGTTAATTCTAATTATGAGCTGTTAAAGTATTCGAGACTCAACGGCTATGTTACGTTCCCTACAGAGAACTTACAGCTTTACAGCTTATTAATGGTATTCCCGTTCCCCTTTTCCTAGACCATAGGTCATCCAATTTGGCCAATGTCCTTGCAGTAATTGTGATTTGTGACGCTTATGTACCTATATCCCAACATTGAATATACATAAAATAATTGTACGGACATTTTTTACGTAATTTGTATGCATTTGTACGAAGGTTTTCACATTTTGCCAGATAAATAACTAAATTTGTATGAATGTATGTAAGTCGTAAAAATTCGTATAAAACGTCTATAAAATGTCTACATAGTTATTTTTTGGGAATTTGATAAGGGGGGGGGGCGGGCGGTTGACATGGACGTGTAATTGTTTTCAATAAACTTTGTTTCGTATATACGAATATAATATAATATACCATGCATGACAATCACAATGTGAAAAACGCACTATTCAGTACATTGAGTAGGTCGTTTCGGAATTGCAAAAGCAATTATAATCATAAAATTTATTAATTTCTATGAATAACTACTTTTTTAATAAAACCCTTAGTATTAATTTAATCGTGATTCGATTATAATGAACAATAACATGTTGTTGCTTTGGTGTGTTAATGCAGTACCGTTTACTGTGAAATTTAAACATTATATTGTTTCTAATAAGTTTAAGGAATCCGCAAGTCCGTAACAATAGAGAAAACCGCTACTGAGAATTTGATTAATTTGATATTGCACTGTAATGTTAGTAATTTCATGATAAATCATACAAATAGTTTAATCAATGAATATTATGGTTTATGAGAGATTAATTACTTTTAAAAAAACAAATAAAAAAAAAAATATAAATAATATGTATTTGTATACAATGTATTTATGGTACGTCGATATCGGCAATTAGTAATTTTCAGTAATGACCTAGACAATACATAAAATCACTAAAATTGATTTATTAGAATACAACTTAAATCGACCGAAGAATATTTTAATCGACAAAACCTAGTAGATATTACGGTATTGTACTTATTATATTTGTTACTATTATACATTAGTACATTACTATAATTCAATTATTAATATTACTATTATTATAAAAATACATTATTTCTTTTATTTTACTAAATATGCACCATAATATAATTAACACATATTTCATGCTAATTGTTTTTATTATTTTCATGCTTTTGGTTTAAGCAGAATATTAAGAAACTAAAAGGGGGCTGGGGCACGTGTCTTAAACCGCTGCTCCAAATTATATATATAAAAAAAAAAAATTATTATATTCCAAATTCTTTTTGGCCTCAACATTTATTATTACATCATTATTTTCTATAAATGAATATTCCTGTATTGTACACTTATTGTTATTTTATTTTGTTTATTGTGTGATGCTTTAATTGATGAGCTAAATTTTTAAAAAGGCTAATAATAAAAAATAAAATGAATATTCCTGATATTTCTGACATTCTCCCGCCAGCAAACACAATTTTTTCTAATTTACATATTATATTATAACCCAGTTAACTTGTTTTTTCATAACCAAAATGTAATATTAAAATTTTCCACTAGTGATAAATTGATAACCAGCTGATAATTAATAGCATCGATACTAACGTAATATAATTAATATGATATTATGCCTGTAGCAGTGTAGCCGAAATATATAATATTTCAAATGACTTTGTTCGTGATCAAATCAAATATTATTTTAAGTAGAATTTAATAAGAACTTAAAAGCACTAGCCATCAAAATGTAGAAAGACTTAAATTTACCGAGAATACCCATCTAAAATGTGTAATATTTTAAAATGATTTACTATTATAATATCATACTAATATGGTCCCGCATATATTATTATACAGTCATTCCTCTATAAATCATACTCACTTATACTACCTATACGAAATTATTATTAATTATACAAAAATGTGTAAGTCGTATCATTGCATTCTGATGCATTAAGAAAAAAAGAGGCAACATCAATGTCTTACGGCTCATTTTTTTTAAATATTCAGATAAACATTTTTCTTTGAAATGTATACCTGCGCAATGCACCCAAGTGTAGAAAAAAACCCAAGAGAATACGACAAAATCGTAATTTTATTACACGAATTATTAAACTTTAATAATTGGAAGCGAAATCATTAAAATCGCTCCCGCCAAGATCTACTTAATAATAATATTATTAAGAATAACGTTTTGTCGTGATGCAATCATTGGAAATCTTATATTATTAAAATACAATAATATTCTGTTTGATCGGTTTTCACAGTCATAATATGTGAAACTAGAGAATGTTATTGGGAACGGCCAAATGATAAATATGAAACAAACTCTGATTACAAAACAAGTTATTACACACGTAGTTTCAATTTGAAACCAAGTCGGTAAAATATGTTATCGAGTCAGTAATATCAGACTTGCCTGGCCCGTAGCTTACAGCCTATGTGTTCACAATAAGTACAGTGATACTATTGGCGATGGAAATCTTATCAATTCTTAGGCCGGCGGGGAGTGGTGTGCAATGCGGGGCTCGTGGAAAAATAACATAATAATATTATGCATAATACACCCCCGGCACAGCTTATCCGCTTTCTATCGCCAATTATTGTTAGCTGCCAGGACAATAATTCCGAATTGCAAATTATTATCATTATTATTTTGACAACTGAGTCTTGTGTGCGCACATTTTTAGTTGCGCAACGTTCGGAGCGAGAGGTCGAGTGTTGATATTATTACTATATCGTTGTCGTCGTTTATCGTACTGTTATCGTACAACTCCTACACACTACTCGGTAATAAATTACTACAATGCGGATCGAGTGTGTATGCGGATCGTATTACGTACGATTTCACGTGTCCGTGTACCAGGGTCCCATAACGATATTGCACTTGTACCGCGGTTCGGCTACAACATAGTAACACGGTTCCACCTTCCATAAACGGCGCACACACGCCGCCGCCGCCGTCCGTCACTTTATTTTTGTATTTTATTTCAGCTGTTGTTTTACTACCGTTTTTCCTATGCTATGCTCTGCTCATCGTACGTGCGTAAACACACACGTCGTAATCGTACTCGCCGAAAGACCACCGAATCGACCAGGACTCAATGGTCGGGCACGCCTTCGCAATAACATATTTTTTATCATCGTTGAATACTATATCAACATTATTATTGTTATTGTTGTCAAAATGTCAACGAGTTGCAGAGCCGTTGGTTATTATAATATTACCATCGCTGAACTATAATATACAGTGGCGTCATTCCAGTTATCAATAGACGGTGAGGGGGGGGGGCAAACGTTTTGACCAGCCCGAATAGATAAGACTTTAAAAAAAAAAACTTTTTTGAACTCTTATCCTGACCACGGGAGGAAAAAGAATTTTATTCAGATTTCATATTTTTTAATTTCAGAGTTAAAAATAAAAATACCTTATAAAATATGTTATGTTATCCGATTATATGTGTAACCTTGAAGTCAATAAACTGTATACAAAAAAATAAAAAATAAAAAATATTGATTAGCACAAAAGTTTTTTCATTTGTCGAGTTTTCGGGTTACACACGTGTTACAATATTCTCAAAACGTGGTTGGATGCCCGTGGTATGGCCATAGTATATCAATATGCTTATCCGAAATTCACTCCTCAATCCATACCCTTTTATATCATCATACATGTGCTTGCCCAAAGTGTCGAAAAATCCCCCCCAAACTAAAAAAAATGATTATTATTAACATATAATTTATCTAAAATTCCATTTAAAATATACTCGCCTGATTACACTTAAACTCTCTCTGCTTCTTAATATCAAATTTTGAATGTCACCTACTCTTTATTTTATGTATTTTAATATTATTTGAATTGTGATGTTACAAAAACCTGTGAGCTTGGTTGACGTTGCTGTATGGGAACCACGTGACTGTTGGTTACAGTCATCTGATTTTTCCAAATAACGCAGTGTCTAAGGTCTGATATTATATTACTATCATAGATATTATAGAATTCATAAGTCATTTTTGATTATCATATGTTTAATTATAAATATAGATATAATGTATGATAAGACCTTTGCCAGAACTAGAAGCAATATTGGAAACACCCATTCTCTCTTCCCTATTCCAGCAGGCTTGTCTCTATATATTGTTAATGACATATATATATTTTTAACATATCCTATCATTATAGTATGGCCATTTTGCTAGAAACGATAATAGGCGATAAGAATAATATGTCGTAAATTTATTGTTAATGATGTCGAGGTCCGCGATGGTACATTTTTGGGTTTTAAAAAACAAACATACAGTTTATAAAATTATACTATATTGTATGATTTTTGTTGGAGATCTTGTAATTCATTTTTATGGCACCATTTCGATGATAGTCGAGGCTTCAGAAAAAAGCGTCATATTATTTTGCATATAGGCATTTTTGCCATCCTCCTTAAACGTTATTAGTAATAATATTATTTTATAATATTATTTAATATTATTTTATTAAAACACTATTTTGTAATTTATTATTAAAGACCTTCGACTTTTCAATTACCCATAGAAGGCGTTTAAAGTACTGTCCAAATGAATGAACCATCGACGATGACGAGTTCTTTCAGTCATAATATTTCTGCCTGGAACGTTTCCTTTTTGTGGTATGTATTATATATATATAATTTTTTTTTTATTGCAATTTTTTAATTCTTCTGTTACCGTCTCGCAAAACGTGATTTTTAATACAGTCATAACGTATGAAATAAAATAAAATTCAAACACACAAGATTTTGGGGAGATGGTAACTTCTAAATTTACATATTTACCATTATCGGTATTTATAGAAGTTCTACTTCCCGTTACGTGGAATAAAAATAACATCGTAAATTGTATTACTATTTTCCTACTTAAAAGTTTTTTTTTAAAGATAATATTACACAAATATGTATTGTATATAATATATATTATGACTCTATTGAGCATAATAAAAAAAAATTTTAAATCGTAAATGATGGCCATTGGATAGTCGAATGTTTGGATTCCATTCACGGGTCACAGAAGCGAGGATATAAATTACAATATAGTTCGTGTTAAAAACATATTTTGAAAGCGATTATTATTGCATTTTTATATTCTACAATATAAAATTCCCAAAGAAATATTTTTATTCAATGAAGAAAAATGTCAACCTACAATGGTCGAATTGTTGAAGTTATTCTACAATACACAGTGATTCAAATGTCTTTATCCCGTTTCGAATCTGTACAAGTCAACAGTGGTAAATTGTCTTTAAATGACCTACATGATACCAAAATGTAGGGATAAGACGGTGAAGTTTATTTTTGTTAAGTTTATTTATTTTATATTTCCCAAGCTGACGAACGTGTCTTGTGAGCGTTTGTAATGATTAGCGAACTGCCGTCATACGTCAATTAACGTCGAGTAGGATAAAAAAAAAACCGTATTTTGAGTGTTATATTAATATGTTATAGACTTATGGTACCATGCCAGGTGGCTAAGTGAGGTCATATACTCACATTGAACATTCGAAACACCCTATAATATTTCTTTAACTGAACTATTTTAAGAGTATGTTTTTTTTTCTTAATATTTTTAAATAAATTTGAACTTTGGAAATCGGTGAACGACTTTTGAATAACCCTAGTTATCTGAATCTGTGTAGGTAAATCATTATATTATAGAAATCAAAAATATGAATTTGTATTCGTCGGGAATCTATGATACTCGTAACAGTCGTATCTACTGCACGTGTATAACCGTGATAGGATTTCAAATAACGAGAAAGCTTAAAAAAATACTTATTTTTTTACAAACTGTCATAATAGATATTGTGAATTTATAATGAATATTATATTACATGACTACAAGTTACATTAGATAGGTACTACGTACAATATTTTAATGGATACAATGTACAATTATAAATCACGCCTTTGTCACTTGTGTACGCAGCCGTTACACTTGAAAGCCGAAATTATGCATACGGGATACATAATAATATGAGATAGAAAATAATATTTCGACACTCGAAAATGTATAAAGGTTACAGGGACGTAGGATGAAGTGCGGAAATTATAAATTAATTATGTAAACATAATAAAAAAAAAGTATTATAATATTGTTAAGTGGATGTATTTTATTTATTATATTTTATTCTACATTTGTAACTTGGTTGAGTTTATATTGCTGTATGTGCTTTACTGAGCGAGGTTCATTAATGATGAATTAAAAATGCTAATTAATAATAATCATATAAATGTATTAAATCGAAATGTTCGAAATATATAATTACTATTCATAACAGATATAATACCTCTAAATATAATATTCATCGGAAGCCAAAAATATAAACATGCTTATGTCATTTGGTGTATTTAATCATTGTACTCAATATTATTTCCAATATTTATTATTATTCTGTGTATAACAGACTGTTTTTCTGAACTAAAACATTCAAAATTTGTAATTTTATTCGTGTATTATACTTTCGGGTTGTTGATATGTAATATTGTATTTTAACGACAGCTATATTATTTTATGCATAGGTACTTTTTTATAATCACCCCGATATACGATTACCAGTCCACTTGACCCCTGTACCCGTGTATTCGAACAAAGTCTTCAACTACTGGGAGGGTTGAGCGATCCCCCCTCTGTTTCACCCCATTAGAAATGCGGAAGCCTTTTGGCCATGATGTGTATAATCACTGTCAACGATTATTCAGTCTGCTGGTCACCACTCTGATGAATAACCCGGACGACTCCGATAACAGTAGGACCATTTATTTTTTACTGACGAAGAGCCATCCGGACGGTTTATTTGAAATGTGCACGGAATACGGACACGATGTCGTCCCTGCGGAAGAGGAATGATAAAATCATATAGCATGACACGCCTGTTGTACTTTAACCGTCTTGAGTATCGGCCCCGTTCAATGTTATTCGATACCTGAACTCGAACAGGATATATATAATTTTTTTTCTATTACCATTTCGAACGAGCGCCTATAAATCTTGAGCAGTATTTGACACTGAATACAAATATGCGGCCATTACACGAGTGTATAACGTGTCTTCAATTCTTAGTTTTTTATTTTTTTATTTTTTTGTCTATTTATGTCGTTTTGTATTCTCTAACCTATATACTATATATTATTATAAAACAGCACATTTATTACGTTTTGTATAATATAACGCACATTGTTCGGTTGATTTAAAGTGTAAATAATATTTCATACGGAAATGATTCCAAAAAAAAAGTGGGAAAATACATGATTTATCAAAGTTACTAAGACAATGATAATGATAATAATATTTTGTGTATAATATAAATGTTTAAATAATCTATGAAAGTTTGACATTTATTAAGATCCTCGTTTCAGAAACAGGCTTAAGTACTTTATAGAAATGGTTCCACCTACCTAAAATGTCCCTGCTGTTTAAGGTACTTAGACAAACTTTAAAACTGTCAATACAATATTTGAATAATTATAGCTGTATAATATTATTTGCTGTATATTTTCAACTCATATGGAAGTCTGTACTTTTGCATACAATGTATAGATTCATTTTATGCACTTGTATAAAATTTAGTAGATAAATTGCGTTTAATTACTGCAACTTGATAGTTGTAAACTGAATTTGATAATTACTTGATTTGTATAGGTATACAAGTCAAAGGCGATTCTCAACCATTCAAACACAGTTTATTTTCACAATTGTCTTCACAAAACAGTATTTTCATGTTCCTACCTAATATAATGTATTGGTCAACAGAAACTGTTTTGGCAATAGTTTTGTCGTAATATTACCTAACTTTACGCGAATGCTACTCATATAGGTATGACGTGTACTTGACAAGTATACTACTTTATCAAATTCACTTGAAAATAAAAATGCAAGACTTTAAAATACCCTCCAAACAATCGTAGTTTAGTATTTGAGTATAAATTGTATAAGAAACTAAAACAATATGGCCATACTTTAAACGTGGTATATATCTGACGTTATTTTTCCACCAAAAACTGACTTACAGAGGAAGCGTTTTATAAATTGCCCCCTCCTATGTTCATACCATTTATTCTGAGTTCATAATATTTATGCATACTTCAGAGTCAGGGTAATCAGTTATAAGTTACATGTGTCAAAGTTACGCATTTTTGAGTTACATTTCTAACTTGTAAATTGAATCAATGTAACTTTTAATCAGTTAGTTACTTAATTTTCATATAACTTTAAAATTTAACTATCGTCGCATTGTTTATTTGAGTCTCAAAATAACATTTAAATATGTAATAGCTATGTAGTTGGGGGAAATCAATATCATCGATTATGCTGTATTTTTGAACATAGAATTCAATTATTTGTATAATAGACACTAAACAACAGTATGAAAACGGGTTTTTTTTTTCAAAATAATATTTCAATATAATAATTGCCTACGGATTAAAAATTTGAAAAAATCATTTAATCACATGACTTGTATTATTTCATAGGCTATATTTGATATACACTTATTATTTTTTTCTTACCTTCCATATAAGTAATATCACAAATTTACAAAGATATTAGTGTTGTAGTTATATTTTATAATATAAAGAATTTGTAATATTAGTATAAAATATTAAGTGCACGATTTGTGTGTGTATGTTACCTATATTTTGGGTATTAGCCTATTGTAATTTGTTGAGCATATATTTCATTCATGTCATATGATCTAACAGTATAATAGAATAGTTATTACAATTTGTTAAATTTAGTGACCAATGTTGTAAATTTCAATGTTTTAGTTGTAACTTTTATCAAAAAACAATTTAGTAATATCATTATTTTCTTGAAAAATAGACATAAATAATTATGTTACTTATAAAGTTATAATAAATAACTATACAACCGTAACTGTTACTTGTAACCATTTACAAATGTTGAATTGTTACCTACCAGATACAAAATTTGTTTGTAGCTTATAACTCTTAGTCAGGTACATCCACAATCAAGTAACTATCCCATCAATGCACAAGGTTAAGCGCACTTTTTCTCACTTGACAGATGATTATAAAAATGCCACCGAAGATCCTTCTAATATATTATGATCTTTATGCACCAAAACCCATACACTACTATATTGTTCCTATCGATAATGTAAAGGCTGAAACGTATACAAACATCTCCCCGTTCAAAGATCTAAATCAGCTACTGCCAGCGATATTAAACAAACACTATCATCACATCGTTTACATGGGTAGTACTCGAAAAGTCTCGTCATCTCCACACTCTAACAAGAAATGTTTTAACAGGATGTCAGGGCACTATTTGTTTTCTCTCTCTGAACCCATATAGTATAACATATAGTGAATTTAAGTTCAACGGATTACATTTTGTGTTGTTTGCTTTAATATTGGAAATTACCTATCTAAGGTAAAAATATTTTCTAGAGTAGGTACCTGATAAGATTTTACGGATATTTTTATTTTAAAGTAAGTCATGGGAGTCTAAGAAAGTAATATTTTAGTTTTTTAAATACCTATAGTTATAAGGTATAACTTAGGTATAACTGCTAATGAAACGGCCGCGGCGAGTCAGTCATTATTTTAAATGGTATTTTATAATTTTTAAATATCACTTTTGGAAATACGGTATTTATGACAAAATGATCATATATATAAATATATATATATATCATATATGTATTATATTATTGTTAAATCCTACTGGTGTATTTGTTAACCTTTTTTTTATGGCAACATGAATGGTTGATAAGGTTGGAACGCGTGTTTTCTATAAACATTTTATTCAATACCTACCGACATACTGTGAAATGGTGTGAATATGTTCTTAATATTAATAGTTTATAATTGGTCTAAATGAAAATGTGAATGTTTCCTATGTAAAAGGTGAAAAACTGTTGATATTAGGGTCTACATTTTAACTGCAACTACTGTTGTTAAGTTTAAATTGGTATTTTTGTGATGGGTCGACTCTGAAACCACTTATAAATTAGTTAAACAGGTTTAATTGCTTACATAGCGTTCTATGAAACCGTCTTGAAGTATACTTTTAAAAAATATCTGTGGCCTAATCTGTGCATAGTTTTTATATTGAGATTTAAAAAAAAAATTCTACATGGAATACTTTAAATTTAAACCAGGTAAAAAATCTGAGTTATTACATTTTCTGTTAATTTTTGAGGTATGCCTAAGCCATATTTGATAATATTTTTAATCGGATGAATTTAGGTAATACAGCTACTTATAATAATATAATATAGTTATTATGTGTATTTAATTATAATACATAATTAATTATACAACGAACAGTTTGGATGTTAGTATAACTGTGCATCAGTCTAGTAATGAGAACGTTTAATACAGGTGAGTTAACTATAAAGTAATATTTATATATGTATCTGCAGATAGAGGGTTATATAAAGTTCAAAATTATTGAGTTTCGGTTCCATGACTGATGGTACTATTCACAATCCAACAAGTTTTTCTAGTAAAAAAAAATTAATGTCTCAACACTCCTTTTCCACTTTTGGATTAAATCAAAGAAATTTAACAATCAATTTTTCGAAGGTTTTATATTGTGCCTTAAGGGGGTAGAGAATTGGAGATACCTGCATAGTAGAGAGACGTGAGTTAACACAAGTAAATATAACGACAAAGTTGTGTTGAAAGAAACTCGTAATAAATGTCAGACAATGTAACAAGTTGAAACATATATCCTTTCCCTCTTTTGATAATATAATTATTATTGTGAAGAATACTAAAAATGTTCATCGCTCGGAAACAAGAATATATTATTTCGATTACCGCTGAGACCGTATATGTGTTTTCGTAGGAGTCTGAAAGTGTTGTGGAATTTACAAACTTCTCGAAATCGGATGCTGTCACGAGCAATACAGTGTGCAAACTCAAATGACAAACGTTTTTATCAGTTATGGCGGGTTCTCAATGCAGTATAGCGTCTCATTCTTATACTTTTCTCACTCTTCGCCGTATATATATAGTCCATCGAATAGTAAACAAGTCTCTAAAGTTTGCCAACACATACACTAACATACATATAATATACGTAACACGTATATTATAAATGTATGTACCATATGTTATCGTCGACATTAGTTTCCGATGTCTGCTCGGCTTCTCAAACTTTACCCGGCCCGTGGCCCCAAGGGGTCTTTTATGGGTTTCAGACCTCACGTCTTCCCGTTCGGTGTATATGGAAGGAAGCGTTTACTTAAAAAAAAAAAAATCGACAGCGCAGTTAACGAACGTCTGACACACATACGCTAAACATCTGGCAGAGTCGTCCGAAAACTTTTGTCCCTGTAAAAACAAACCACTCCGTCAAACGATACGGGTCTGGCGGGCTGCCGAAACTTACTAACTGAATTCTCCCGGTGTTTGTATTTCCCCAGGACTCTGGCGAAATTGAATTGACGCGACCGCAACTGTAGCCGAGGACCGAGCAGGCTAGATTATGAGACTTTTCCCCAGAGCGCATAAACCGTGCTTAAGACGATACGCGTTTCGTGAATACGGAATGTATGTACAATTTATTTTTTATTTCTCCGAAGTAGCCAAGACCAATAACACGCTTGAATATGATTGGCTTATAAAACATAATAAATGGTTGGATAACGTTAGATATTGTGTTAAATCCGCATAAATGCCTCTCACAGCGGTAACCTGCCCACATTGGATATTGTACTATAATCTATATTATAAACTAATTTGTCCGATTGGCGATTTGCATTTATTATTTATTATTAATTTGCGATGCTGCGATTCGAAATATTGGTATCGTGAAAATGTATTATTTTATGTCTGATTTCAGTTGACGAAAAATCAGCTAGTGAATAGCCCTGGTGCTCAGTATTTCGGTCGAGTGTGTTACAATGACAATATCATTATAATTTAACATACACAAGCTAGTTAAAAGTAGTCATGCGTAATGAATATCCAACTGTTTAAAAAAAAAAACAACAATATTTCACAAATAACAATATTAAACACGTTTATAATCAAATAAAGCAAGCCACTTATTATTTTGTTTTCACGAAAAATAGGTCATTTTATTTAGACTCTGAAAATGTTTCAAACTAATCAAACAACACATACAGCGGCAATATACATGGTCACGTCCAGGAATATATATCGACGCCTGGAATGTTTTTAAACTTATATTATGTAAAAGATACACCTAACAATATTTTCATAAATTTATATATTTTTATTCTAAAACATGCAATTTAATGCTTTTTATTTTACAATTTTGTAAGTGGCAAGAAAACAAAATATCTCAAAACTTGTTTAGCGCCGCAATTCAATCCACATCCTGCCACACTTTTGATATTATTGTTGTAATTCGTATGTTTTAATTATATTATTGTTTATGATTTTAGAGGAACACTTTTCATTGATCTATTATACAGAAATTGTATCAATGCTTTGCCAAAACTCACACACACCACATTGCTGCTGGTTACAAACCGACAAATTTAATTAATTTCATTTACCTTAAAGTCAATAGGTATAAATAATTTTTTTGTTCGGGAAAAAAACAACCAATTTTTAGAGTTAAAATAAACTATTGGCAAACTTACCAACTTTTTCAATTACGAAGTCCAGACCGAGTCTTCTACACTTTTCTACCACCACTAAAGCTTAATCACATCTATACAATATATTGAAGTTCAATCTGAGCGGAGATGCGTATAATTTAAGCGACAGCTTTCTTCCCTTATACGACTCAATACGAGTATATATATATAGATGTATAAAAACTATAATTACACTCAGTGAATGTATTGTATTTTTATGTGTACAAAACAGTACAAGAACAAGCGTATACCAATAACGGTCATAATTGAACTAGGTAAGCTATAGAAATTTAACGACTTAAATGCAATTCTATGTTATTTTTAAAAGTATGTTGTTAAAGCAAATAAAATATATTTTACTGTTTAGAACGATTGTTTTGTTTTCAGACGTGAGCTAAAACAATATCGTGAGTTATTATTTTTTTATGAAATAAAAATATTTTTTACACGAACAATAATTTAATTAAATATGGAACATAACATAAACCGTGAAGGGATTGCAATAATTGCTCTTATACATAAATTTACCTTTTAATTATTAATTTATTATCTATAGTGATACTAAATTGATATCAACGGGTGTTTAAAATTATAATAAAATATTTCATAAGATTTGTACTTTTGAATACAGCTACAAATAATACATATTTTATTCGTGTTAGGCTTAGGTATGATACCTATTGTAACTAAAAAGAAAAAATATTTTAAAACCAGGTCATTAACTCAGAAAAGTAATTAAAATCAAATAACCGTGGCAATAAATTTAATCCGTTTGGAGGTTTTGTATATTTTGGAACCTATTCAATGCCATGTAACATCGGGACGTACACTATTTTTCAAATCTTTCATGCCGTCAAAATTAACTGCACGCATCTCCTACATAGCGAATTTCTACGGTTACCCATGGTGGACAAAAAACACCATAAAATAACGTTGGATTTCCCATGTTGATGGTTTCGTTATAGGGTCTGATCTATACACACACATATATAATATGATGCGCACATATTATATTTACTGTGAGGTCGTTGTGTTGTAGTAGGTACACGTCTCCACTATGTCATCCCCGAATTCGCTGTCAACAAAAACACTCCACTCATCGTTTCCTTTCAATTCCATTTTCATATTAGCTTTAAGCTCTTAAACACATATTTACGTTGTACGTTGGAGTTTTAATTCAAAATTCACACCACCTGCTACCGACATTATTGATTTGCTTTTGTTTTTAACATCATTTGTGTGCGTGTGCCTGTTTTTATTGTTTTCTCTTTTTGTCATTTATTATTTTCCCTCGATGGTTTAATGTTTAGATGTACCACTTTCTGGGGTCTTATTATGAATGGCAAATATAAAAGTATAAACAATTTCCCCAAAAAAACGTTATTTTTTTCTCCATCGCGCATATTTAAAATAAAACTATGTCGACAACCAATCGATAGGGGGTGTGAATATGTGCAAACAATAATTCGATTTTAATTTACCAATTATTAGGTTTTTTCGACGACAAAAAATAACCGCTAATCGGTGTTGTAGTATTGTCGTGTTTTTAATTTTTTACATTGTAGTAAATGTGAGAAGCTTATAGTTCATCATCAACACGATTGACTGCATGTGTAGATTTTTGATCGGCCAGACCCTTGTGAATCGGCGCAATACCTATACTTTTACTTAGACACAATGTGGTGTTCATAAAACAATAAAAACCATACTTATTATTATAATTATTTTTGGTTCTGAGACGAGCGATTAATGTATTGATTTTGAAATGGTTTCATATTAATATTTAGTAATTACAACATATATAAGAATCGTAGACTCACATACCCTTTCTGCTTAGAATCGTTTTTCATATACAATGATATATTGATATTATATTATTGAATTCAAATTTAATACCATCCAGTACAGCGATCTGCTAGACACCTAATGTACAGCAGAGCGACATCCACTTTTCCTTTTTTTATGTTTTTAAAACATAATTAATTTTAATATTATAATATGTTTGTATCAATAAAATAAATCCGAATTTCTCGGGTAAAAATTTGATTTCATATCAGTAGCATTCGTGGTTCTTTCTTCCCGCTTAACCATTTTACGGTTAACACTAAACTTGTTATAAAAAATATAAAATTATTTATGCTGCAGCCGACGCAAGTATCCGAACAATCTTCATAAGTTATTACACTGGTTTGAAAGAGGTACAATTGCAGTCCATCTCTTATGAAATGGATCAACGGAAAGCAGGAGTATCGGGAATCCTCTTTGAAGCCTTCCATCCAGACGACATGAATAACACAGTTCCGTTTATAATTTAGACTAATTTAATCAATTATTTGTAACTACTACACTAATCTTAATGTACTTTAGGATAATACAATGTAAGCCTTGTTCAATTGTTGAAGCCAATGACCTAAGATGCAGAGGTTTTAAAAAATTAAAAAATTAAAATTAAAATTGCAGTCTATGATATAATATCAACAATAACTTTTCGAAATCAATAAGTAATAAGTCCATCAATAAAACTGAACAGTGTATACGAACTATGAATGTTTGTAATATTTTGGAAAAACTTGAATATTATTATATTCGATCGGATAACGTAAAGCCAAGTTAGCTAAGTATTTGAATAATTTTCCAATTTCACATAACATTATTGTGCTGCGTACCAAATTATAATTTATATAATCTACTATGTGAATACAGCGTGCTGTACACATTTATTTTTATTGATCATTTACAGTGTACGATATTGGTATGAAATAATGGTTTTTAAATTCCAGGCAGAACTATTGCGGGTCTTAATGTTTTGTAACGTCATTAACATTCGTACATTTTCTCTTTAAACCTTATTATTTTTTTTTTAAGGTGTTTCAATATCTTTTATATAGTTAGGAAAGTGGACATTTCTGATAAATTAATGGTCATATAAAAAAAGCGGTCTGTGTTGGGATATATTTGCAATATACATTTGACATTTCATTAACATGTCACTTACTGTGAATATTCAAAATTATACTTTTTATTATTAATGGACTCATAAAAATTAATAAAATTACAACAAGCTAACACATTAATTAATAATCTCCACCATAATATTCATACCATTACTAATGATTGGTTTATTAAACTAATTGTAATTTTGTTTTATATACGTATTTAAAATGTTTCTTCCTTTATATGTATAGTATTTATGTTCATTGTAAATAGTTGAATATGTAAATATGCTATTTTATTAGAATTGAACAATTATTGAATTTTACTTATGTTTTGTTACATGTTTAGTTTATTTAATTAATTAACTAGAACACAGTTTGTAGTTCGTTCCAGCAATTGTCTCCGAGAAATAACTAATATTTTTTTATTTTTACAAAATTAATTTAAAATACAATCATTTTAATATTTTTATCTATGCTGAGCAAATACAAAGTATTTGTAGGGTGATTTATTATACTCAAAACAGTTAAAATCATTTTTTAAAAAAATACACAAAACAATTGTTGTTGGTGCAACAAAACAAATTGTTTGTTTCATATGCAACAAGAAAATAAGATTAAATCATATTTAAGTTAACTAACATGTTATACACAGAGTAATAATATTGAGTTAAATATTTTGGTAAAAAAGTTCGTCATGTTGAACAAATTAATTTACGACTCTTAAGTTTATTTACTGAGATTAACCATTTTAAAATAAATAAATAATTATTGTGTTAAAATATATAAGTACCTACAGTTGTATTATAATAATCAATGAGACCTCTGTACAAAGTGTAATACCATAAAATCTATACTGCGCATGATTAAATAATACAACATAGTAACTCTTTAAATTAAAATGATTGAATCTTCTTAATTTTTTTATAATCATTATCAATGAGTCAAAAGAAATAGTGAGTACAAAAAAATGCTTTATTTTCACTTTTACAATAGTTACCGCTTTAAGTTTTTAATTCAATTATACAATACAAATAATATTATTATAATTTACGGTCTGATTGTTTTATTTTTTCATTAATCAAAAATAACATTTATTTTAGCCTGACCAGATTGGTATCCATCAGTCTCTTGAACTACACTGTTAGTATTTTTTTGATTTTTTTATCTTCAATTGTTTACTGTTTTACTACGTTTAATGGTGGGTGAGGAAGGGGTATCGTGTGCATAGAAAATCATGATAGGAAAAGATGATTTTCGATCTTTACCGTATAGGGTTGATTTCCACTATCCCAAGTATAAGTTTGGCCGAATAAACGAGATAATAAAAATAAAATAAAAATGTGTGTTAGGTATGTAATATTACATTGGTGTTTACGCATTGGGCTCTTTGTAATTCTACTGGCCAGTGTGATAGGACAATATCATCAATTTGTATTTATTCAGATGCCTGTTTTTTAGGGTCCAATTTATTTGTACTTATTCTATATATTTGACATTTGTACAATAACACATAACATCATCATATTATATTGTATAATACTGTTTTTTTTTCTTCAAATTTATTTACTAGAGCATCGACTACTAAGATTATTGAGTTACAATATTTATAACAGAAAGATACACATTTTACATTTTCATTATGAGATTAAAAATTATAAGTTTTAAGTCAACAATTCACACCAAACATTACCTGAAATATTATTTACTAAGAAAACGGAATCGATTGAAATGTAATAAAATAAAATCGAAAACAAAATAAATTATATTAACTTCTCAAACATAAAATGTGATTCTTAGTAGTTATAAATTAACAAAAAATAAAACACACCTAGACAAGTTACAAAGTTAAAAAAAAATTTAATTTTGTTCACCTAGGTAACTTTAAATTTTAAACTCTATTATGACCAGCCTTGGAATTTGTTCAATAGTGATCAATAATTGTGTAAAAAGTTTGCAGTTTTGAAATCTTGACTTCAACAATCTAAATCGCTTAACAATGTGGTATAATTCTGATAACCTGCTAGGTTTTATTGATCAAAACAATTTATAATTATTGATTTTTTTTTGTAACTATTTGCTACTAAGTAGCTGACTAAAATCTAACTATAGTGGCCACAATACAAACCAAAAAAAAACAATGCTGCTAATGTTTAATATTCGCAGTACAAACAGATTGTTGTTATAGTTCGTTAGTTTATGTTTAGCTCGTCCCCGCGGCACATGTACCTAAACACTTCAAGAAAAAGTTCTGTTACCTACTAAGTTTGATTCTTTACATTTTTGTTGACTTGTACTATATGGCACAGAAGATGAACGCCAAGTCGTTGGACAATGTCAATGAGCAACGGTCCGTGATGGTTGGCTCTCTGCAAGATTTGATATTCAATGGTGGGATGACGAAGGTCGGTTCCCAGCTGCGGCGTGCCGCGTCATCACCGGAGATCAGGACTGAATCGCCAACTTTTCATCACGTCGTAGCAAAGACCGACCCGTCGCCGGTGCCAACCTATCACGAGACCGCAGAGTTGGACGGCGCCGACGTGTGCATTTCAACATCCTTGGAACTTGATCACCGCTATTTATTAATCGAAGCGCTGGATTTGGCTGTAGATTGGAGAATAAAAGCTGTCTGCGAGTCACCACTACGAGGTACACTTGCTAGACATTTCCAGTCGTCGCCGGAGCTAAGGCTTCTGTCTCCGGTATATGGCGGATTGAATACCGTACCGTGCGTGTCAGAAGAAGTCCCAAGTAAACCAACACGAAGATCGCTTTGGAAGAGGTCCAAAAAATGCTTGTGGAAATCATTGGTGAATGTTGCTCGCAGAATATGTTTCTACCAAAGTTTTGTAGACGTGGAGTAATTTCATCAACTTTGACCATCACCCCACACTCATGTATTACCAGTTACCACAATCAACCACCTGCCAACCTGTAGTATTTGGCGTACCATTGGACGTGTCATGCCGGTCAAAACGCACCACCTGCTGTGATACGTCCTACTCCGTTTGTCAAGTGTATCGTCTTACAAGTCGACGTCTTATGACGTTCTATTCTGGTGCTGCAAAAACTGCAGGTTGGCGACGGCTGACCGTGGTAACTAGTAACTGGTAACACGAGCGTGAGGGGAGAATTTTTTTTTCCATGTCTACAAAATAAACAAATTATGCATGCAGCATTCAGCAAGCTCTTTCACACATTTTTTAACTTCTTCAAAACGATCAATTTTTCGCGGAATTTCTTCTGGCACCGGCAGAACAGCCTTCACTCAGCTATACACTTCAAGTGAGAGATCCTCAGCTCTGGTGACAACTGGAATAACTGCAAGTTCGTTACGTGACAGTGGAACCTCGGACATCTGTAATTTTGCGATCTACGGCCCAATCCTAGTGCATCGATCAACATCGAGCGGTGATAAGGTTGCAAGGATTTCGGCTTGTCGGTTTGGATGCCGTCCTTATCTCTACAGTCAAGTGAAAGAATGAGGCACTGGTCGATCTTTACTACACCGCTCGGTGAGACAATTCTAAGCTCTGTCGATGACTGTGTACATTTGAAACGTCCACGCCGCCACGGTTACCTGACAGCCGTGATCATCAACTGCCGAATATCTAGCGTGCAACTCAAGAACGACCATTTTTTGGAGTACCATTGAGCGTGCCAGGCATATTGAAACACGCCACACTTGTTGTGTTCGCAACATCCTTCTCCGTTCGACAACTTAGTCTTTCTGCAAATTCTATATTTTTCGTCGACTCCGTTTGACAAAATTGTCATTCTGTGTTAGTCCGACAAGTGATGAATAGTTTTTGTTGTAATATTGGACGTGCCAGGTCAGTCGGAACACGCCGCTTGTTGTTTGCCGGAAAATTGTTTAGGCTCTGTTTGTCAAATTTGTCCATTTTGTGACCTCAAAGTTTTTCGTAGTTTGAGATAGAAGGAAATCATATTTTTGTTTGCCAAAAATACAAGAGTTGAATCATTTACATAATATAATTTATTAATTTATAAAATAAAACTGTTAAAATTGAACAATCAATTTATAATTTTGTTATTTTGTTTATTTTGTTTATTTAAAATTAAAAAAAAAACAATGACCATTTCAGATAAGACTGGTGAGAGGGAGATCCAACGTGATGAATATTAAATTGCATCACATTTTTATATTATTGACAAGACAATATTATGTGCAGGTATAGCATTATAGTTTGGACTTATAGACTATAGTTATCGTCTCAAGGACTACTGTACTTGATTTTAAAAAACATTTCGGTCTATATTGTATGAAAAAATTAGTATCTATAAATAAATTCGATCTTCCAAACTCAAGTTTAGTAGTTCAGTTTTAGTAAATAAGTATTTTAAATTTCAGAACTACATCGATGTACCATGATTTAAGTTACAAACTATTCGATAGTATAATATAATTATGTTGTATTAGGTATATAGGAAAAAATGTGTTAAGTAAAAATTCATAGGTATTCATAGGTATTAGGTATATGAATATAAATATTTGTGTTTAGGTACATCAAAAATATGTCCGAAAATCAAGAAGTATCAATTCATAAAAGTAATCATTGTAATTTGTAATTGTATTCATTAAAGGTTTGTATTATATAGTTCGACTGAAACCAAACAGAAAACGATAGAAAGATAGACTGGGTAACTTAAACTTGAGCGGAGTAGGTTATAAATTATAGTAATTAATATTGGAAAGTAAGAACTCAATATTTATTTTAAACCGCAAGTATCGTGTTGCTTGGACGCTAATATAAAATTATTGTAAAAAGAATCATAAAAGATCCACCCCAAAACTAAATGTTATGTAAACAAAGTATACCTTTAAATTTATAACTAAACGAACATTTTACAATAGAAATGTCAATACCTATCAGTGTTGAGAATAGATAACGAAAATACATAGGATACAGAATAAATACATTTATCTCAATACACCTCAATACAGATAAAGATAAATAAATTTTATATTTTTTTAGATTAAATACAGATAATATGAATTTGTATTATAATTAAATAACAAATATATTTTTTTAGCTACGTGAACATAAAGGAACTACTAAATAATAGGTGCATACAGTATATAATATTATTATATATTAATTGGGTAGTGTTGAGATAAAAATGTTGGTAAAAAAAAATGAAAATTATTCATGAAAAATGAATATGATTTAAATAAAATACATCCAGATAAGTAAATGTGTCGTCTAAGATAACCGTTAGAGATATGTCACAGATGTTACCTAGATAAAACAATAGATGCGTAGTTATGTATGTAAATAATTATTTAGATAATTTTCAACACTGCCATTTATGAATAAAAAAGAAAAATAAATAAAGTGAAATTAGATAAAAATGTTATAATTTCGTTATTTTTAAGAATATTACGACTTCCTTGCTATCATTTCTTGGCTAAGTCTTAGTGATTCGTATAGGTGTTCAGTTATATTTTAAGATTGTTCTTGACACTGCACAATCGGGACGGTATAGTAATATTTTAGTGCTTATTTACATTTTGTTTGCTATTATATTATTGCAGACACATATTTTCATATTCAATACTAATGTGTGTCCACTACTACCTACGACCTCGTTGTCGACATTGTGACTGTTGGGAGTTACGCACACCGTGTGTAAATACGGTCGAAATCAAAATTATTTCAAATACAGCCCACTAACGAGGGTAAAGTTTACAAGTTGACTAATGCGTTAGCTTGGGTTACTATTCGGTGTGTCGGAGGTCGATTTATGACTTCATGTAAGTCCAAAATGTCCTTTGGCTTTCATTGAAAGAAATCACTCCCTCAGCGGAAAGTTCGCGACCTCGTTCTTGCACGAATTTACTCTTGTGTATGTGTGTGCACAACTTTTCTTCTTTCTTGGCATTAGCATGCATACGAAACAATCTCGTTTGTGTTGTATATAATATATATATATATGTGTGCATGTATATGGATATATATATTTTTTCCTTGAAACCATGAGAACGGATTTACAAGTTAACTGCGTCACTAACAGAAGTGGTATAAGAGTACTAAAAAAGTTTTTATTTTTTATTCTTATATCATACTTGTTTAAGAACTGTCGAATGGCAAGCCATAATGTTCGATGTCAATACCGCATACCTTAACACTGTCGACTATAGTTTTTTTCTGAATCGAATTTATGAAAATATGAACACGATAAACAAAAGACGTAGTTTAATCTATAATATTCACTTCTTATCAAGTAATATAATTCTGTAAATTTTAGGTGCACACACAAATAGGGCGAATCTTTGCTTGCAATAAAAAAAAAATGTAATTACCATTTTTTTCTGTACAAGCCATTTTATTCAGCTATGTTTATCGTATAGTGTATGTGTGAGAAAACAATTTTACAATTTGCATTAAAAACTATGAATCATCATGTATGATGTTTCTGTAAAATGATTAATGTTGACTCAAATATTTTCCATTGACACATTAATATTATAATTTCTTTTATAGCTTTAAAAGGCACTAACTGCATGGCTGTTATCAGATTTTTACTGTGGAAAGGTGCAGTTGGTTTGGAACACGTGGTTATAGGTCAAGGATTTGTCACTAAAAACCCGAGTGGTCAATCATCCGGGAGCTAGTTATGCCGTCCGAATGATTAGACCAAATGTATTATGACTCGTCAAGTCTGAATGATCAATTCCTACATAATATTATAATCTCACTCTGCAATGTTTACCTTTAGAGCTATTAGCTGTTCAAATTTCAATATTAAGTTATATTGGTTAAAAACAATTTGCATTATTATATGATTCCTTTTTAGATTTTTAACGGAGAGTTGATGATATTGATCTTACAACTTTTTGTTTTTTTTTTTATTTTTGTCGTCACCTTTTGGAGCTTTAAAGTGCTTCTGCAGTATTCAAAAATGAGGGTGGTTTCTGGTAGAAAATTGAATATAGTTTGTAATTTGAGAGAGAATAATCGGGAGAAACCCGATAAATAATAGAGTATAGTAATAATAAATTATGAACAATTATTGGGAACTAGTTTTTGACGAAATCAATATTACTTTTTTTTTTTTACTAAAAAATAAATTTAACCATACAACCCACACCAGGGGGCGGTTTCGGCAGCATATCTTCTAGCTGTAACTTTCTTTTCATATTACTTAAGCTGTTTATACAAAATTATGTATATATTGTTTGAACAAATAAAGTACAAAAAAAAAAAAGGAAAAAACAAATAAATAATTCTTGGGAAATATCAAAGGTTGTGTATATTCAACACCTAGGCATAGCAAAGTGACTTTTGCAGTTTTATATTTGAGCATCAGCTGAATATCTCGTGGATTGGAACCGAGTAGTGAAAATTTACCTTTTTGAGAACGCAGTAAAATACCTACACTTAGACATCGACATTGTAAAATTTATAATTATACAATTTTAAAAATAGAATACATCGTTTGAATTAAATTTTCATTCAGATAAAAAAAAAAAACGATGTTTTATGGTAAAAATTAATTTGTTTTGATTTTATTAAGTAGGTAATCATTTATTCAATAAACATGTACCTAGTTTAATATCATTATACAAATAATTATTCTAAAATACAATGTCATTTAATAATGTATTGAAAATTGTGAAGTATTGTGTATAATTTGGTAATAAAAAATGTCATCATAAAGATTTCTTCATAAAAAATTAGAATTAAAAATTTCCCTTGGAATGTCGTAGAGCCGATTGAAGATAAAAACTTACAATATTTTTGTGAATCGTGAGTATAAAATAAAGTTTGAATACATTTTTAAATCAGATAAAGCCTTTTTTATGGATATGTAGGTACTTGAATACCTCTTGAGATTAAACATGTTTTGTCAATGTTCCAACTTAAATTTGCAAATAATGTTGATATAACACTATACATATTTTGCGTTGGTTCACACATGCGTAAAATTAGATGATGTACAATATTCAAGTTACATTTGGAAACTTTCTATACCTTGTCTGATTTTATGGATTTATTTTATTTTTTAAGTTCTGTAGAATCGTAATATTTTTCAACATCGTCCAAGAACAAAATTAATTTAACTTACGGTATAGTTTTATGAAAAAGGTAAGCACCGCACTCATCATTTTACACCTTGTGGATTGTGCCCAACGGATATAAATTAATTTAGTACTTGAGTTATGTAGGGCTAGGTGATAAAATATTCAGACAATTTAAAATTATTCAGATTATTTGGAATATTTTCCTTGGGTGTGTTAACTAAAATAGCGTATTTTATAATTTTAAAATCTAATAATAAAGACATTTGTCCTGCTAAACTGACGATCGTAAAAACAAGTATTATTATAATTCAAACCATTTGAATAGATATTATGTAATGATAAACCATAATGTTTATAACTATTTCGATCTTATACGACATTTTTGGGTATTCCAGAGTCCTGTTTTTACTTTTTATTGTAAATCTTCTGACAGTAAGCTTGGATTGCAAGTGAATTTATGAGGGTTAAACATGCTTCAGATAGCACTCTGGTACTTCCTTTTCTTGTATACATATACTATATAATATGTGAAACGTGTATCCTTCACCTGACGAATAAACTTCCACTTATCAAATGGAATAAAGTAGATACTATTTATTAGTCAAGCAGAAATTTTTTGTAGTAGTATTATACACGACGTTCTTCTCGAAGTTCTGTACATCTCTACTATTGATTTTTTTTATGAGTCATAAATTATTTAATAGGTTTAATATTTATTGAAATTGATGGCTATAAAAATTAAATATTTTATTGTGATTTGCAAGATAGTCTGTTCAATTCACGATTAAAGATAAAAGTATTTAAAATAATTATAAAAATTATATCTTTCAATAAAGATAACGTTTTATGTAAAACATAAAAACCAGATGATGACAATCGCTTCTTAGTCTTAATATGGTATTTTAATTATATATATAACATCTGTACATAATATATTTAGTCGTATTACAAGATAAAAGCTAAAGAATATGATTTAGCAATGAACACAAAATAGGTGTTTTTTTTTATAATTTCAGAATACAATAATTTGTGAAAGTAATAACAATTGTAAGAGTTATACATACTTTTATGAAATGCTAAAACAATTAAGAACAGTAATCTAAAAATTGTCATCTGATCATAATAAAAAAATAAAAGATTTGTGTTCTAACGGTTAAGTCGCTGTATTTTAAATTTATGTATCGATAGGAATCAAAAGTTTAAGAAATTTGGATAGTAATAATTATTTACTGGGGTGCAAATGATAAAAGTTTTATAGGTCGTTTGTTGTGTGAACTACAACAATTCTTTAAAATATTTGGTCCGTGAAAAAAGTGACTCCACCGAAAAAGTTTTAATTATTATCAAACTGAAACTGACAAGCAATGAACACTCTACCAGACTTTTTTCTTTATCTTTAAATTACACCAATTACATTTTATATATATAGATATTTTTTTTTTCATAATTGCTTACAAAACGCTTTTTATAAGATATTTAATAAATAATAAGTTTTTTGACTTCTATTTTTACTATCAAGCCTTTGAATAATGTATCTTATTTGCTTGACTTAAATACAGTCAAAAAGCCTTTAGATAATAAATATAAAAATATAATTTTGTGAATATTTAGACCATTCATGTTTTTAATGAACTTAAAATGAAATATTTTTAAAAGTGTACATGTAATGTTTATTACATTTTATTTACTACTGTTTCAAATAAGTATATTAGTTATTCAATGCTAAGCGTCACTTTTGACGTTAATTTCAAAAAAATGAAGTAAATTTAAAGTTGATAGTTATTTATTTATTTATTTTTTTTGTTTAACAATATAACATTTTACATATTTATCTTACAATTTAAAATATAATAATACACGTGTATCAATATTAATGATTTATTTTTTGACCTCTTGAGAACATCGACGATTCTGAAACTGTCCACTTTGTAAATCAGTCTCTCAACTCCTCAATTATAGATCCCCGACATAGAATAGTTGATTCTGTTTCTAACTCCCTTATCGTAATTGTTTAGCATGTTATGGATGTACTGCATTTAACGTAGCCACATACAGATGAATGTGTGCTTCTATGTGGCTTACAACTATTAATTTCTAAATGTACGAAACCTTCATTATCTTATTGGTTAATGATACACCGACTTGAGGTTCAAGGTTCACCAAGTCTTACTATGTCCTATTTACATTAAAATTGCTCAATGACTGAACGACACTTTTTATGGAATCCGATCCTCCCGACCCAAAAAGTTTAGTTCCTAGAACTTTTACTAGATTTTTGCCTTGGCTCGACACGTAATACCAAAGAGACTTCCATAATATTGAACTACCAGATTTGCATAATAAGCACTGTTTAAGCAAAATACACATACAAACCTCTAGATCAAATTGTATATTTATAAGCCACATTAAACCATCATTGAAGTTGTAAAAAAAAAATAACTAAAATTCAAACCACTCAAAATACTTCAGTTATTAAATCAACTAATTTCCTTTTTTAAATGTTTGACTACACACTCTATATTATAAGTACACGATGAAGCTACATTTTTCTGTGACATATTTCACAATAAACTGCCACCCTCCTCACAACCATATAATTGAAAAATTATCATTATTTTCACCCCAAAACCTTCAAGAAGCTTGAAGTTATTATCAATATTTTTAATGGCTAAAATAACTTAACAATAATGGTATAACATTAATCTACTAAATAACTATTCAAATTAGGAAGTTTCACCTATCTTGCACCAAAAGTTTCACTTGTGTATTTTATTTTTTATACGTTTTACATATTATCGTCTACTGAATACACTCACCTAACATACTCATGTCCTCTACAGAATAAATTGTAAATACTGTAATATAATACTAAAGAAATAAAAAAAAAGTTTTAAATTATAAAAATCATCATCAGAATAAATAAACTACAGATATTTACATATATTTAAGGAATATGATTTTTGGAGATAATATTAGGACCAGAATTAACCCAACATGAAAATTAAATAAATCGTAAATTTAGAAGTAACTTAAAAGAAAATAAGGTAACTTAACTTAATAAATTATTGACGCCCACTCACGGTTTTAAACAATAAATAGGTTATCGTTACACAATAAATTACGAAATATTTATCCTAATAAATGTTTGTTAAGATTTTTGGTTTTTGGAATTGTTATAGATAATAATTAAATATATAGTATAGTTATGCAACATACAATTTGTGATATATTTTGAATCTATGTACTTGTGCTATCAGAAAGTGTACTTGTACAGATGACACCGTCCTATGGATGGTACTATACACAAGAGAGACAGAGATAAAGAGGGAGAGAAACTCTCATTCACACGGAAGTTCATTATAAAATCTAAACGTTACAAAAACTAGACATATAAATTATAAATAATGTGAGATTACATGAAAATTTAATATTTTATTATCTTCCCAAAAAGTAAACACTGTAAGCAAACACTTATCTTTTATCATTCAACTTTTAAGATCTGATAAAATCCCAACCAAAATGAATAAAAAAACGTTTTAGAATAGTTTCATAATATATTCCGAAACTTGAGAAAACCGCTTAACATTGGGTATATGATAATATGTCATAATATGTAATATTATTTTGTTATAATATTGTGTTAAATATTATTATAATTTGAAAAAAAACATCTCACCAACGTCCATATTTGTTACTTTTCAATAGATCAAAAAACCAATAGTTTCGGTCTTAAATATTAGAATAGTTAATAATATGGTAGTATCCACGGTTATATCTGTTAGATAAACGTGGTAGTATCATACTAAGAGTGCTTTACGTACATTTAAGTAAACAAAATTATCATTGTGGCATTTAATCCTTCTTTTTCTCACTTCACCAAAAATATAAAAACTAAACTTATTAAATAACAAAACTCGATTATTGTTGTCCAATGAAGTTTTGTTTAGAATGTCAGAAAAATAATATTATGCAATGACTTATCATTGGTTGAAAATGTAAATCTCGCTGATCTTGCAATTCCTGTTTCAATCTTAAATTTTGAGCGAAGCGATGAATTTATTGACTTACAAGTTACAATGTTATAATTATTTAGATATGATATAACTTAAGAATATTTTAATTGTTTTTAAGCTGTTTCAAAAGACATTTAAAATAACCATAAATATTTGACAAGGAACTAAACATACATAGTTACATAATTGAAAATATTTTCACCATACATTTATATGAGGTTTATTTTTTTATATTTATTATATTTATTAGGTGCGTTTTTTGGAAATTTTATTATTTTATAATATTTTTAAGCTGTTTGAAGACATTTAAAATTTTCAATTTTTTTAAACCTTTGATGTTCAACTTTTAATTAAATTTAATATAGTTTTTATTTTGCTTGTAAATGATTATAATCTAAGGTAAATAACTAAACAACATTTAAAAAATACATTTAGTGTTTTAAATTTATTATCATTTACCCACACTTTTAGTCAATAATTAAAATTTATAATTCACACGATTAAATCGATTAAATATAATAATTTATTATGGAATCTATTACAATAATTAAGTGGATTTGTTATTAATTGCTCTAAACGTTACCGTACCTACTACGAATACCAGTTTGTATAATATATGTATACTGTATACCTGCAACATGGGAAAGTAATGCATTAATTTCAATTAAAGTTTTTAATGAATTCAGTTTTTATTGTGTTCATAATTAGTTGTTCGTAGAAAATGCCTGGAATTGTATTTTTAATTCTATATCAAATTAATGTGCTCGTCCGTATGAATTCGTACCAATTCTCGTTATTGTTTACTAGGATTCACAATTCTTTTTTTAATTAACTGTGCTCCATTGTTAAGAAATATCAATAACTGCTGCAGGGATTATGTTATGATGTTATGTAATTATTGTAAAAAGCCACGATGGTCAATAAGTTGTGGGATGAAATCACTTAGTTTAAACGTTTTAAAGCATAGATGAGAAGGGTCATCCCACTCACATATATTCAAAAACACTATCACGGCGGAATGGCCAACGGGCAGCGGGGTTTTATGCCAATAAACGTCTATCAATATTCGGCGGAAGCTTAACCAGTTCGGTGTAGCGTAAAAATGCCGAAACTGTGATTAAATGTTTCCGGGCCATTTAATCCGGAGTATTTGTAAAGTAATTAGGCGCACCCGGGACACCCGGGGGCAACTTGCTGCCGCTTTTCGCCGCTCTTCTATAGTGTTTTTTTTTTTTTTTACGGACGAAGGGCGAAGGAGTAGAAATTTCCAGCGGTTGATTCGGTAACAATTGCATTTCGTTATCAAAACCACCCACCATAATGGATTTACGTTTGAAATAAGCAAATAAAATACTCTACCATTAAAATAGAAAGAGCCATTTTGTTTCATTAGATTTTTATAAAAACTCACCAAACCCAGATGCAAATAGATTGTATTCCTAGTTGCACATTTTCTAAAGCGAAGAATTTTTTAACTAAATTACCTCGGTCGTCTCATTATAATCTGCAATAAGAACCACTATTTTATTATATTGGCACATTTTTTATTCTGAGGAAATTCGCCTTTATAATATAGGTGTTAAATATTAATGTATGGTATTTTTTTTTCATTTTAAATATTATTTATCAAGTATTTAGAAAAGCTCAACAAGTTTATCGTGGCACCCACATAAAAATATATTGAAAATTGAACTCCAATTGTACTTTAAAAAAGTCATTTTTCTATTCTATTGTAGTTTCCGTTTAAAATAGCTGAATAAATGTTATTATTGAGTTCCGGTTTTGACCAATTTTGGATAAATTGAAGCCTTGTTCAGAATCGGTTTTGCAACACTAGGTTTACCAATGTATATTACTACTGCAAGTATAATATTTTATTTTCAGGTGCAAAAAACTTTGCATATTTATGAGCATTAGATTTGGACACAATATTAGGTACATACGTAATTTAAATAATTTAATAAATAATTTTAATAATTGTCTATTAATTAATATATTTAGATAAACATTGTGCACGCAGGTACATTTTTTTTTTTTTTTGAGACACAATGACTATATTAATTATTGCTTTCCTTAAGGAAAAATGGTATTTTTCATTTATTTTATTACAATAATACAAATTTTAGTTTGATTGAATTTCATTATAAATACAATTTAAAAATGTGTTATTCAGTATGTACTTATATAGTTATAATAAATATATTATAAACATACTCAAAATGTTAGCAGTGCCGTATTTTTCATTTATTTTTCTGTTTAAATTTATCCATTTTAAATAATGTAATATCCATTTTCTGTTATAATCAAATCATTTTGTAAATATATTACTAGTTGAATAAACATAATAATCCTTGGCCGAAATGCCAGCAACCTTTACCAACCACCACCAACCTCTCCGTCAAGCCACAACACGCTCGTATTCTTATCACATACCACTTTAGCCAATTGGGCAGCATAATATTTTCAGATTGGGAAAGATAAAAAATTTATTTTTTAAAATAATAAATAATAATATTCACTGCAGAAATATTGATGTATTATGTAAAATATATTAAATGTATTAAACATTTAGGTAAACTAAATGTTATATTAATTGAATGCAGCACGTAAACAAATATCAAAAAACTAAACGCCTTTTGCTTTATTCGTGTTCGAACTCTAGAGTTGTACAATGTGCCTAAATCATTCTAATATATTAAAATATGTACTTTGTATTCTGTAAGAATAAAATTATATTTTACACTTTAAAGCACTTTAAAATTAAATGTTGTGATTCACACAATATTACAAATTTTTAGCAGTTCTTAAAGATGAATAATTATAAATAGAACATTTTTAATGATGGTTTTAAATTAAACAACTTCATCATTTAATTAAAACTTGTGTTTCAATGGTCCATACAATACATAAAGACTTATTAATTTTAGTGATGAGTTATTTACTCTTTAATTTTATTTTAAGTGTAAACACTAAATTTAATAACTTAAAATTACTCGTTGTATAATAAAACCATGACTGTCTAACCATAATCATGGTACTGAGACATTTCAGTGCAGACATTTTAGAGCGTGACAATATTCAACTTCGAAATTTTGAGTGCACGAAAATTGATCGCTTATACGACATTTGGGCTGTACAGAGTATAATATTATATAGACCTTATGACACTTGAGCGCCAGACAAGTCAGCGCCATCATATTTATTAAAATAATATACTTAATGATTAAACTATTTAATTATAATTTAATTAAAATACATCCCGGTAATAAAATATAACAAGTTAATTAATTATTAAATTATAACTATAATTATTATGAAACAAACTATATAAATATTAATTATATTATTAAGTAAACCATTTATGTAAATTAAAACTTTGGGATATACCAAGGTAAGTATTCATTGAGTGCTCGAGCAGAATAATTGTTGAGCGCAGAAATTATCTCACCCAATTATTGACGGTTTACCCATAATCATTACGACAGATTAAACACAATTATTTAAAGATCATTGACACCGGTCGAAAATATTTGTGACAACGACTTTGACTTATAGGCTATTAATTTTGAGGAAAAATAATGTAAGTTATTCATTTGAATTAAAATAAAATACACATAGATAAATTTATATTTACTTCATTAAACTATTCTATCAATATTTTAGTAACCGGATGACTTTTAAGCGAATAGACTTCTGGTTAGTTTATGTAAACTTATGAGCTGGAGATTAATTTCTTGAGGTCCCTGATTATAAGAAATACAATTATTACAAGACTTTTGAGAACTTTTATATTACCCATCAATATCGGTCGAAAATATTTGCGACAACGCGTTTGTTACAAGATTTGAATTTTGAGGAAAAAAAATGTATAAACCTAGGTATAGGTAAATATATATTTATTTCAATTAACTATTCTATCGATATCTTAGTAACCGGGTGATTTCTAAGCGAACGGACTTCTGGTTAGGTTATGGAAACTGATGACCTGGGAAAACATTTCTTGAGATACCTGATCATAAAAATTCTTTAAATAACGGAAATATAGCATGGCCAATGATGGGGAGGGGATTTGCGCATTAGTATTTTATTTGAGAAATCGAGTGGAAACTGGATAAAACTATAAAAGCTACACTGATTTGGCAGGGATTCCAAATTTTGAAATCGATTATTCTTGTTCCTAAAATATAAATTTATGCTGTAAATATGATAATATTTACTATGAGCAAATAATGAAATAATAATGTTATCATATTCAGCAATAGCCAATTAAAAATTCGTTCTATTTGATTAGTGGTTGCTTTAACTATACTAATCATCAATATTCTGTATACAAACAAAATTCACTTTAAGCACCTTAGTACCACTTTCATTTTAATAGTATCATTTTAATATCAGTCAACACTGTAACATAAATTTAATAAAAAGAATATATACTATATTATACAATTCAAACAAATGTCAATGTACAGTTTACAACATTTGTATTCTCGTGTATAATAGTATAGAAACTGAATGTAATAACAACAAAATCGTTAAATGAGAAAATCATTTGGAATTACTGTTATGACGTGGTATAAACATTACACAGTATATAATTGTCCATGTTTGGTTATTAAAATTACAGTTAAAAAAGTTACAAATATTATGTTCCTCGTTGACGGTCGGTCTTGACAATTTCAAAATGCTATAATCATTTTGGCGGGTAAAAATAATTAAGAAAGGCCAAATTGACAATAGACAATAATATTAAAGATACTTCTTACTTAAACTTGCTGGTAAACATTTCGTTTAGGTTCACATTTACTTTTACGATGTCAATTATTTTGATTAAGGTCTTGAGCCGCATTAAAGAACCAGTGTCAGTTAATGTTTTCTTTTATCTGACTATCTGCTAATATCTTTACATTTAGTAGCGTAGTCCGTCGTCGGCTGATGTTTCTCGACAAAGTAAATGCGTGTCGAACGGTCATCAAAACTCCGCAGTAAACTGCCCGAGAATTAAGTTTTTTAATTCGCTTTAGAAACCTTTAATAATGGCTTAAATTGTCTTTTATTTGAAATGACAAATTAGACATATCATATAAAATATTGAAAGCCCCTCAGCACGTAATAAAAAAAAAAAATATTTGCCAATTATTCCAAACTTTGCTCTTTAGTATACACTGAAAAATGTTTGCAATCAAATTGTATTATCATATCAGTCGTAGTCGGCAGAGTTTTTGTCCCTATTTAAATCAATTCAATAGATACTTTTCGTATGAAAGAAATGAAAAAAAATGCATTATATATTGAAGACGATTTTCAAAAAAAAAGTTAAGTAAGAAAATATCTGGTTGACAATATTAATAATTTCGGATGTATCTATACAGAGTGGTTCGCCAAACATACTTACCCCTATTTTTCCTTAAATAATGCATTTTTCAAATTCTTGAATTTGTTTGTACTACTTAAGGAGTGTCCTGTGACATTACAAACTTCTGTTTTTCAAATGTAAACTCCTCTTTTCTACTGTACATTATTGCGTTCATATTTTTTTTGAAAATTGTTATGTACCTAATTCAAAATTCGAATGAGTTGTCTTTAGTTGTTAAAATGTTTGTACTAATGATAATAGTCCTAAATGTGGTTTTATAAAAATATAAAATAGACTTAATGTTAGAACTAGTGGGCAATTTTTACAAATTATTAATATTGATAGAATAATAGAAGAATAAAATAATACAGTAATGACTAACATTTTCAAATTATCGTAGCTCTTACATCTTATACAACTATTACTCATGAACCTTTTATCCTTAGAACATAATGTAAAATAATTCAACAACTACTAGTACTGAATTTTGATTCTGATAAGTCAAATTTTTAGAAAAGTTATTCACTGAATAATTTACAATTGAAAGGGGTATTTTAATTTTAATTTTAAAAGTAAAATGTTGTACCTTCAGATAACACACCTTAATAGTAGTACAAACATTATCAAAAATTTGAAAATATGGTTTTTATGTATAATTTGAAATTAAAAAAATCAGATTTTACATAACTGCAGCTTTCTTGAAGAAAAAAGGGAGTGAGCATACTCGGCGAATCACCCTGTATAGTGTATATGGCTATATTAATACGAACAGAAATGTTTGAAATTATTACATTTCGAGTAATACATAATACAGACATAATATTACAGTAAATATTATTTTCTATAAAAAGTTAGAATGAAAATACCAGTATTTTTTCAATTATGATAAATTTAAGAATGGTATTATTAAACTATTTTCATCGAGATTCTTAATATCTGACATTCTTATCAGACAATAGTAATACCTACCTATATGGTTATAATATTATACGCTGATACAAATATTTTTTTTCTTATTAAAATGTCAAACAAATAATATTAATAAAAAACTGTTTAAAATGTATACAGAATTATGTGCACATAATGTTAATATAATTCTGAAGTCAAATTGTTCAAGTGATAACTAAAATAAAAATGAAAATAGGTATATACACGGGTACACAAAAGAATTCGATGACAACGAAAAATACTATTGTGGTTGGGAGATAATCATTGTACCAAGTTGATGAAAAGGAAATATGTAAGCTGTATGAGAAAATTCCTACAGTGTAAATCTTTGGAGTGTAATCGAAGGAATGGCAATCATTGCAGTTTGTTTTGCCCGGGTGGTTTCATTTGAAATTACTAACCCAAGTTGTGAGTGTTATAGATCAGATCTTCTGTTTCCATGAGTGTTTCATAAGTTGCAACTTAATGAGACGATATTGTGGTCGATACACCGACGACTACACAAACAATTTGATTCGAAGATTCAAAATTGAAACGATTAAAATAGGTTGAAAATGCTTACGGTATACATAATATAAAAGACAGTTTTTGAGGAAATAGTTTCGCCATTTCTGCTATTATAGATTCTGAGAGCGACGATTAATGTAGTGACTCTACTACTCTAGTGTATTTAATTTTTAAAATTAAATTGTTTCTTCTGATTTTAAATAAGTACCTTTAGAACATTGACATATTTATTTGGAAAATATTTTTTTTCTTATTCTCATCAACAATTGTCATTTCAATCTAACGTATAGATAATTAAATTGCAAGTAGCAATGTAAATGCATAACAAAATATCCTTAGCAATATTGACTGACAGTCAGTCTATGATCAGAATCATATTTCATCGTATGCAATGATTTCAAATTTGTCATTGAACACATCACATTTCAGTAACCTACTCGATGACAAAGTACACTCGACAGTCGACACCTACTGTACGACAGAACGACTTCTCTTGTATTCATTTCGATGGATTTAATAAATTCGATATGTGAATATATTTTTTGATAAGAGTTTATTTAAAAAAAACTGATTTAGTTTTGTTTGTACAACACATTATATAATGTACACGAATAATAAACTGTGCAGTGTGCAGCGAACTAAAAAATATATAATATTATAAAAATTTTTCTCATATTATAAAATGTAGTTCATGCATTACTCGGTTGTAGAATATTGCTTCTGAACATTCTCAGAGCTGCGAATATGTGCCATGGTTTTTCGATACTCATTTGTGTACGTTGTAATTTAAAACCATATTTTCCACAAAGAGGGGACCAGAGCGAAAATAACAAAACGATAGTCGGTAATCTTCTTAAAAGTTTAATTTCAAAAAACCAACTTTACTGGAAAAGAGGGTAGGTGGGATATCTGCTTTCGGGTGCCATTACGTGTTTGCACTGCTAAAACGGTCACACGTCGTCGAAGTTTTGAAAGCGTTATGACAGTGGGCCATTAGCGACAACGGCGGCTGTATCTGAGGCTCTTGTGTGGGGCTGAAGGGATAGCGAGCAGGTCATTTTTTTCCACTCTGATCCTCCTCGTCTATGAAGTCGTCATGAATAACTCAACGGGCGAACAACACATTTTTAAGGGTCTTTTTTTCGGATTTTTTTTTTTTATTATTCTCAGGAAGTATAATGGGATACGTGACTTGTTCCGGAATCATAGAATCAATAATGTCCTGCGAGAAGGGAGAAGAAAAAAACAAAAAACAAAAAATGAAAAAAAAAACCGAAAATAAAATACACTTACCAGCTAACAGCTGCAGGTATCCGGCGACTTTAGCTGTCGACTTTTGGATAACATGTGTCACGCAACATGCAGATACAGCAGATACCGCCACAATAACAGTGATTGCAGTCGCACCTCCTATAAGAATCGTACTTATCTGCCACCATACACTTGGAATGTCGTTGAACCTGCAATCGTCATATCGTATTTTTAACAGGTATTACAGAGCTCAAAAGCGATTAGTCTTATGTTACAAACACAATTTTACAATATTGATCAATAAAAACAATATAGCATAGACCTATTGGACCTATACTTTAAATGCACAATTTAATTTTAAATATGCACTTTCAAAAAATATATTACGTTCCGTGGAAAAAAAATATGCAACATCATAATAATATTTTTAATTAAAAGTATCGCGTTCGCGAAAAGAAATTGAAAAGTAAAAGACGGTAATTATAATTTTTCTAAGCTTCATATCCATATTCCATACACCCAGTGCTAGATTACCCATAATTGGCTATGTAGGCGTCTGTCGCTATAGCCTTTCCAGCGGTCCGCCTAATACGGATATCAACATTTTTAACAATATTTTTTCTATTTTTAAATCTATTTAATTCTACGATCAATAGAATCCGATGTTCATTCTCTATCATTTTTAGAGTTGAATTGATACAATAATATGTTCTTTTCCGAGTTCAGTATAGAAACATTTAAATCGATAAACTAAGATTCGGGTCTTTTGACAGTCATGTGATCACGAAATACGCTTCAATTGAATGAACCTTTTCGCAGATAAAACTACTGAAAGTTATTACCATTGATCTCAATTACTACGTCAAAACTGATGAATGTGACCACTGAATACAATGTCAGTTATTATTATAGTCTTCAAGTAAGTGCATTTTTTTCTGATCATGGGTGTAAATTATACCTACCCGACAATGACGTATCTATGTTTATTTAAACTAGGTAGTATAAAAGTATATGTGAATATTTTATTCATCAAGTAAAAAGTTTTCAAACACAATGATAAGTTCAACCCGATTTTCAAAAGTTATCAAGCTTCAAATAATTATAATTCATTTTTATTTGACGTATTATCTTATTCTACGACTAAAGACCACACAATATTATATCGTTCGATTTTGTTTATTTTTCATTTTTAAATAATAAATAAGATACAGGGTGGGGTGACTTATGAATTTGGTGTATCATTATAGTTTGAACTCTTTTACATTTTTGAATTTATTATTTTTTTTTTGATCCAAAATCTAATCATAGCAAACTACACGAGCAAAAAAAAACATTTTAATGATGACCGATCGAAAAAATTATTCCCTTAAATCCAGCCTTTAGATTTGTTTCAAACACGATGTGGAAAATTGCAATAAACTATAACTTTGTTGTTTATATAAATAATAATAACCACATAAAATGAGTAATTCTGGTGAAAAACTTTAACAGAGAATACATATAGGGAAGAAAACAATTCTTTTTCAAAACAATATTTTCTGCTGCCAAAGTCGTTTCCGTTATTGTTTTTCCGGTTCAGTGGATGTTTGCAATTGTTTGAGACACGCAGACGTATGGTACGCGTATACAATACGCAATTAAATCGGATTTGCCCGTCGTCGAACTAATACCCGTATGATATCAGAGGACTTCATAACTCGTACGCGGTATTTCACTTCTCCCGATTGTCTTCTCTTTCACACACTCTCGTCGTGTCTGCTATTAACCCTCCTTCTGATTATATTTCCATCCATCTGTCTCTCGCTCAGTACACAATTTATATAATATTAATATAATATCGTACCTACACATATTATATCCGTATGCCTATCGGTGAACGCATATACCTGCATCAATTCAGGGAGCTGTCCGAGTTCGATTGTGTTTCCGCTAACAATAAGGCACTCGACAAACAAAATAATAATAATAACAATTATTATTATTATTGCTGTTCTTGTATCGTTTCAAGACGAACGCGGGGCATATCGCATACCTGTATACACTGCTATTACTAAGAACAATTTATTGCTGTCGAACAGATGGAAAAATTAATATCGCAGTGGCACGAGTGTTCGGGAGATGGCGAATACTTTGGTGGGCCTTTTAAAGATGATTCACACTGAAACACGTACCTACGACAGCCAACGTTGCTCGTGCACGACGACGACGACGTATAAAGCGTTCATAAAATCGAAACACACTTATAATATACACATACAATATTATATGTACGTCGTGTTGTAGAGAGAGGGTTTTTTGTATATATTTTTTATTTCATCGGCCGTTACGTCGTTTCGATAAATTCCACATGGAGATTTATACGGGAAAGGTTTTCACCCCTGAAAGACATCATACATGGATATCCCATGTGCAGTATGTTTGATCGCATGCGGAGAATGTTGCAGTGGGTAATAATATATTATTATCAAAGGAGAAAATCGAGTAAGACCCACCCACGCCGTTTACTGCTCATCGCTCATCATCGATACACTGTAATACGATCGTTACAATATTATTATTGCCTATTATTATTATTATGCGTTAAACATCGGCGGAACCGTCGGATATATTATTATAAACTTTTGTACCTGCTATGAAATGCACAATGTAGATCTGTAATATATTTCATTGAATGCGACAATAGACAACACGGTGCATATATAATACAGGTACGATAAAAATAATAATATATAAACGTGCAATTAGATTATTACTTGAGTGATAAGCAACTCCCTCAGTCAAACGGATTTGTTGAAATTTCATTCAATAAATTAAAATACAAGTCAAATGTATATTAATGTGTATACGCATGCGATACTTGAAAAATACATAATATTATACATTTCATGTATTATGAGTTTTTTATTATTATAAATGCAAATAAATTGTAATAAAAATGTTAACATCAATAATCGTAATATGAATCATTTAAACTTTCACAAAAAAAAATGTTGTTACTTTATCAGTGTTCCATAAATTTTTAAATATTTTAGTTTATCCAAATAAATGCCCAACACATTATATTATTATAGCAAACAAAAACAACGAAAATCTAATACAATTTAAAGTAGATAATATGCCCTATATTTATAATTTTCTATAATACCATGTGTAGGTAATAAAACGGTGAAACAATAATACACCGATTGAGTTATATGATATTATTGAATAAATGTAAATACAATATCATAAGTAACTACGAGTCCTTAGCCAACGACGACTATGCTCATCAGATTATATCATAATAATGAGAAGTGCTCACAGCTTGTTATGAAGGATGGTTATTAAGGTAATCCGATAGATGAACAGGTACCACAGAGGGTTCTTTGCTCTTGTTACACTAACTGAGCATAACCAATATCATTCGACAGACATCGAGGCAATATTATATTATTTGATCTGATATATACATTTACATTCAGTCCCTCATCTACGTCCCTCAGATGGACTTTAAAGACAAATGCAGGGAGATTATGGATAGAAATACTATAATATCAAGAAGTAACTATTTAATATCAGAAAATGAACTCATATGAAAAGGTTTTCACCTAATTTTATAACATTTTTAAAAGAAACAGTTTTAGTATGGATAAAAATATGCAATCCATGCGATTAAACCTATATGCTTTAGTCCAGCGGTTCTCAACCTTTTTAAATCCACGTACACAGTTGGAACATTTTCAAGTACCACTTGAAAAAACAACGATGTTTCTTGCCCATCAAAAATGTATACTTTTTTACATTATGGAATTTTATTTTATTAGGAACTTCAAAATTATGATATAATAATAGGTACATTCATTTAATGCATACAAATAAAATGAAATATGTACAGTTAATATTTATATTATTATTAATCTTAAATAAACCGAATTATACTTAACGTGAACAATGACAAATTCCATTTTTTTTCATAAAGTTAGATCTGTTTGGCGTATCCCTTATGAGATTTCGGTATACCTCAAGTTGAGAAACTCTGGTTTAGTCAATATTAAAGATAAATTTAACTTAAGTAGAAGTCATTTATCAATAATATAATAGATATTCCTTAAGGCATAAGTAGTACATATTCGTATAGTTAACTTCAAAAATAAAACTATGAACTATTGTTTGTGGTATATGAAAGAATGTTAAATAACAGTGCCTAAATCACAATATAAATATTAAAAAGTACGAAATACATTCTAAAAAATACGAAAAAAAATAGGTACCCACATTTTGATAAATATGTTATATTTATTAGGGTATATTATTAATTATAGATAAAGTAAAAATAATGTATAATAAGATTACAGATCCAAAATGTTAGAACTTACGAATGTAGCTAATGAAAACTAATATCAGTGTTATTAATTATTATTACGAACGAAAAAATAATAAACTGAATAAATGTGATATAAAATGATAATTTAGATTTAATAATTTTTAAGGTGTAATATGAAGTATTCTTTTTATTAATCTCGATTAAGTAAAATGTTATAAGAAATGAATAACTTTCCATTGTACGAGATAGCTGTGTGCTTGAAAAAATATTTTTTATTTAGTTTTGAAGTTATTTAAATAAAGCAACAAACGAAACGTTATGAATGTCTTAAAACTAAATTAAAACATAAACATTTATTAGTAATAATAGCCAGTAGTGTAGTTATTGGTACAGAATATGAACAGTTTTAAAACTCGTTGAAGTAAAACATAAGTTTAATGTAATGGTTGTTTCATTTTTAATTAAGTAGGTAAACTATTTGATAATATTAATGGATAGATACTTTATAAATAAAGATTTTCAAATTAAAAATATTTATTATTTATAGCATAGTGATAAAAAATATTAACATGGAAACAAAAGATGTTTTGTTGTGTTATGTGAATCATGCATTCAATTGTCCAGGTGATTAAGGCAAGCATTTTACTACTAAGTAAAATTATAGACTCTCGGTTTCATGAAGAAGTATCCACTTGGTGAATTTTTTATATTAATATCTCGGTGTAGAAATAAGTAATAACAGTTTCCATTTCTTGAAAAGAACGGTTTCACTAAATATATTATGTTATACAATTGTGAATGTATTATGTTATACACAATACATAATATACTTGAATATGATGTATAAACTATTCATATAAGTTATAACTTATAAGTATATTATAATATGTTGGCATGAGTAATAAACTTAATTAAAAATCATACTTTGTTATATTGTATTGATTTCTGAAGTTTCGTTTTTATACATAGTAATTTCTCAAAGATGTATTTAATTTTAAATTGAAAAAGTATTTACTTGTGACCATGCGTTGTCAGTTGTCACTTTAATTGTTTGTTGGTGGTTGCTTTTATTAGGATGTATACAGATAATGTGGTTTCCGTTACGAAAGCGGGTTTTTTTTATACAGGAAGGTCTTATTGTTTCATATTTTTAGAAAAATAATTATTAAATGAAAATACACCTGTATGAATATTACTATAAAGTCTATATAAATTTAAGTGAATTTTGCTCAGCCACATGAATGATTATTGATATAATTTTTGCATGGTTAAACAACAACAATACATAATACTTTATTAAATACGAATTAATTAATCGGTCAATTAAGGCCGGTGAGGGTCCAGTGAACTGTCTAAGTTCTAACGAACTATTCCTTACGTCCCAACAACACAGGAATTGTAATACGCATCAAAATAATACTTAGAAGCTATTAAAATATATTATGATAATTTATATCATTAAGTTTGATATCGGTTAAGTGTACGCAATCTTCCAAGGACTTGAAATTATTGGTTAATGTGTGCTCGTGAGTGGGTTTCATCGGTTTATACCATGTTTGCGTTTTAACGCGTGTTCAACTTAAAACTAAAAGGTATCTTTCACAAAAGATATACATAACTGATAAAATTCATTCTGCAACTTTCATCATATTATCTACGAGTTGTGTTTAAGTATAAAGTTACCATTGACTTACGGGACACGGCTGCCGGATTTTAAAATATTACACAACACACTATCAGCGAAAAATAGTACTTTTAATATAATATGTAATAATATCATGATCAAACGTTGTAATAGTAAGTTCAAAATCACCTATTATAGACGATTTATGTGTTTAATAATAAATCACTACAATATTATATTAAAGTAAATATTATGAGGTTAAATATTAAAATAATATTAAATTCAACTGAAGTTTTTTATTTCCGTGGAAACTAAAAAAATGATAATAACGTTTCCCAGAAAAAAATATGTACTAACACAACGGGAAGAAAGCTGAGGACTTTTGAAAATAAAGTCTGGAGAAAAATACGATTACTAGAAGCTCACACGGGAGAATGGCCAAGGAGATACAACAGTGAATTACAGGTGGAAATGGGAAGGTTAGGTTAGGATAGGTAACTAACTTTATTAAATGCCAGGGGATACAATGGCTTGGACACATTATACGTAGGATAGAAAACGACGCATTTAGAGCAGCCCTTGAACGGGTACCTCAAGGGAAAAGGCCACGAGGCAGACCCAGAAAAAGATGGCTGGATAGAGTAGAGGATGAATTGGAGAGATAGGGGATTGAGAAGTTGAAAGACCTAGTACAAGACTGAGACAGGTGGCGGCCAAAACTTTTAGAGAGTAGTTTTGCAAATGAAATAAGATGAAGGAGAAGAATAATAATAAGCAGAAGATGATAGCCAGATACTCGATTTAGGTACCCATTCTTTTTGGCCTGAATTCGTACAATTTCATTAACCACTGATAATACGTTACGTCCAATCTATTTCTTTATTATCTACGATTGTATTTCAAAAATATTTTATTAGACACCTTGGTCTATTAAAACAAACATTTTACCAAAGCTGCGCTCAAACTCGTATGCGTTAAGTCAGCCTGAGAAACTTTTCTGTACCATATAATATGTAGACACTTTTTTATTTGTATACTAGCTGATACTGTCCCGTCGACGTATACAGTACATAATATATTATAATAATTTGTGCTATTATACTAAGGTATATAGGTTCCTACTTTGCAGTTAAATAATAATAGTAATAACATTAAATGCGACCGAAGCGTATATTTTACTTCCACGGAAGCATGGGAGATGACATTAATAATATGTTTACCAGAAAAAATTATAGAAAAAAATTCGAATTTAATATTGAAATTCTCTAGATATTCGTTCCGGTCTTAATATCGCATGCGAATTAATTCATTATAATGCGTCAGAATTCAAACACATTTTATCAATTACCTATGCACCTTTGAAACATATTATATTTTACCAAAGTTGCGTTTCAAACTCGGATGCGTTAAGTCAGCCGGGGAATCCTTTCCGTACCATATAATATGTATACACTTTTTTATTTATGTACAGATACTGCAGACTCTCCATCTCTCCATCTCTGTCCCGTGTACACGGTACATAATATAATACATAATAGTGTAACAGGATAAATAGATCGATATTTATATTTTATATTCTCGTGTTCCGAAGGAGCGGCTCGTGATTTATATTAAACGAAAAGTTGTGTTTTTTTTTTATTGGTAAACAGACAAAACGTCTATCCAAACGTAAAAACGTACAATACAGTATAAGATATAATATTATTACTATTATCATTTCGCGTAGTGCAGTTCTATTCATGTTCGCACGGGGTCGCAAATATAATATTATATACGTTGTACATATTTTTTTTTTTTTTTACCAACAGTGGTTGGTGGTGTACGACCTTTGTGTTATCGTAAAACGCGACGGCGGAACGGTTTTGTTTCGTTTTATTTATTTTTTTTTTTCGGATCGGTTGGGTTAGGATTGGGTGGAGGTGGTGCACTGTTTCGGCAGACGATAATGTGAAGATGATCGCTTGGTACATTCTACGGAACTGGCGGCGGCGGCGTCGACGGTAGCCAAATCGTTAATCTTTCTTGTTTTCCGTCGTCACACAACAATATAAACGTTTATTTATCTATTTTTATTCGGGCGAGAATAAAAAAAGAGAAAAATACAAAACAATAAAACAATAAATAATAATAATAAAAAAAATATAACAAATATCGTATCTCTATACGTATATAATATATATATATATATATATATTCGCGATAACGGTAGGATTTATATCGTTTAATATTTATTTTTTTTTCTTGCGCTTGCCGGCTGAAATTAATAATGCGTGCCCGCCGGCCGTTCGTTTCATAACATTATCCATTCGTTATTCATCGAGCCCGGCACATTCACCCCCCCCCCCTCCAAGGCATGACACACCCCCGACCCATCCCCGCCGACTCCACACTTAGTTGCTATTTCACTGTATTATTCTCCCTTATATAATGTACACCTCGCTTTCCGCCGCTTTCTCCTGCTCCGTCAGCTGTAGCCCTTTATGGCGCGCGTGGGTATACCTAAGTCTGTGTGTGGGTGTGAGTGCGCGGGTAAGTGCGTGTGGGTGTGTGTGTGTGTCCGGTGCAAATAAATTCGTTCAGGATAATTACATCACGTATAACCGGGACCGCCAGCTAACCGCGGTCGTGACCACTCTTTTTATTTCGCCCCGTTCCCCGTGGCCATTTCCACCCCTCTCTCCAGCCCCCTCCACCGTCCCTTCCAGCCCGCGTCTTCTTCACGCGTCCTCCGTTTTGTGCGCAAAGGACGCCACCGCCATTTAACCTATCTTCTGAATCCTGGTGTAATTAATGCAATTACTTTTATAAATTACAACACATTGGTATACATATATACGGACCTATATATTTACCGTATAAGGTTAAACGGCCACGGCAATAATGGCCATGTGCGAACCTAAGAGTTGAATAAAAAATATTAAAAAAAAACATTTAATTAATAAAAACATTATTCCGTTATACGGGCTTTCTCCCTTTTTTTATCACCGCATTATGTTACAAGAGAGATTGATTAGTACATTGCTAGCCCATGTTGACTTACTACATCGTCGTGTAAGCAGTCGAAAAATATAGTTTTTCCTCAGTGTGTCTTGTCACATAACCAACGACTGAAGTTATCGTCGATGGACAATTAATTCGTTATTGGCAAAGAAGATTTTGATTAAATAAATTGAAAAAAAAACTTAATAAAATTACTATATAATTATTACCTAGGTAATCGTAATGTGGTATGTAATCAAGTAGAATATTCTTTAATAACATTTTTATTATCTTCGTGAACAAAGCATATATTTTTTTAAATAATAACACCATTATAAAAATAATAATATTTTAAGATACTGTCAGCATGCATCTCATTTAAGAAAATTATTTAATGTAAATAATAATATAATTACATTCAAAATTATGGTACACAAGTTTAAACTGCCAGTGTAACACATTTTATTCATTCATGTTTATGCATTAAAAACAACATATCTCGTATAAAACACATTATGGTAGGTTAGGTTACGTGAAATACGTAGAACAGTTGTGAATACATAATTATAGTAAATCATGAAAAGATAATCTATGATAAAATATGTTATGTTATATTATATTTCATTTTTAATAATTCTAACAATCAATCATTTATAAATTTACTACAATACTCTCGCTACAATTTTGGGACATTTAGATTGAATGAAACAACTGAATGATGATAAAAAACCATCTTAAGAACCTTAAATGTTTTAATAAATGTTATTCGTTTGTATAATTTTGTAACGTTGTAATATTATAGATAATCGTGTTGTATATAATAATTATAGTACTTTATAGTTATGTTGACAGCATTCCTTATTTTCTGTACCTATGCTATCTTTAAAAATTGAAATATATTTTACCGTTATAAACATTAATATTGCATTTTGAAGTTATCCAAACGGAAAATATATTTAGTTATAATTTTGAACACTGCCAATTTCTAATATTATAAGAATATTTTAATATTTAAGTTCATAATGAATACTTAAAAGTACTCGGGACGTGATTATACAGGAACATAATTTCATCAAGTTAAATTTGTTTTTACTACTGCTTGTTTCAGCCAACCGTTATTTTATACCATTCACGTATAACATAATAAATTGACGAAAAACCATTAACATTTTTACTTACACTACAGGACATAAAATTATTTGAAGAAAATTGTTATTAAAGATAGATATAGGTACCTAGAAAGTTTTAATAGGTTGTACTTAAGTGGACGTTAAGCTAGTGTATGTGACCGCCGTCTTACCAATGTACAAAATGGAAAATTTTCAATCTGCAGAACCCATTTGTGTGGCTAGTATTAATATTGCAGTAAACTACGACTGACCAATTTAATAATTTAGAGGAAATATTATTATCATCAGTGTTCTCTCGTTTGGGTTTTCGTTATTTTAATTTTAAAAAAAGCCATGGCAGTTATCAAATTTTAATATTTTATGTACTTATATGATTTCGTTTTGAAATTTAAATATTAATCTTACGATACAATACAGATTTTTAACTGTAAGTTAATTTTAGGTAAATTTACTGCAGTATTAAAACACCTAACAACACATAATGGATTCTTTTGAACTCAAATTTGCCAAGTTGTACGTTTGCAAAATGGAGAGACAACACTTGTGGCATTATTACCAACCTCTTTAAATATATAATTGGTAAGACGTTCAAGAAATAATAATATAACGTGACTGGATGTACAAAAATTGTATTTTGTTTTAATATTGTATTATGTAGATCCATGTAAAATGTACATACTAATTTTACTATTAAAAATAATTATACAAATTCTAATAGTGATGTGACAATAAGAGAAAAACGAAAAGCTGTGCTGACTTGTAACTAAATGTTTCATACATAAATATGAATTTTAACTACTTGGTCATAAATCACTATAGATAGATTATGACGTATTATAGCTCTTAATTAATTAAATTATTTCTCATAAAACCTATTATCTTAGCTATAATTTTATTTAAGACATGTAGTTTATAATAGTACATACTATTATGTATTATTTATACTATTTTATTATCATATAAATCATACAATATTAATTTCACAGTTTTTAAATTATATAACATGATTTTATTAAAACATTTAAAAGCTTTTGTATGAAAACAGTTTTTTAATTTTATTTTGATCACTGAACTTTAAATCACAATTTTTTTTTGTATGAAATTAGTGATATTTAATAACTGTTTCTATCTAAAAAGGGGAAAAATTTTTATTTCAAAATAAGTTAAAATAATTATAAAATGTCATTTAACGGTGACTTGTTAACTAGAATTTGCTCAATTATTCTAAGGCATTCATTATGATTTTACCTCGATTGGTTATAAATTACTTTTAGAGCCTTTAATTTAAAAATAAATTGTTGTAGACTATTATTGTAATTTAATGGAAATTCATGGTAAACTTAAAATCATTCACTATAAACAAAATAATTAACCTGTTTATATTTATAATGTATACTAAAAGTAAAATATTTACTTATTAATATGTATGGAAGTATACAATAATTATTGATTATAATCATTTTTTTTTTTTAATGTCTTTTATTGTCCCCAGTTAAATGATATTAGGTATATATTTATATCTATGTTCACTGTCTAATCTAGTATTGTGTACAAATAGAAAGTGTATGTCTGAATATATGTTCAATGCTTTTCATTTTCGTTTATCAAATTGGACAAAATTAATCAAGAAACTTTTTTTTTATTACATTGTTGGTATATCAACTATAATACTGTAACATAAACGAATTAGTTATTTTTATTTCCTAGTTCCTATGAAACGTCCTTTAATATGAGGTAAATTATACAATTTGGACAGGCCAGTATAATTTCCACGTACACTATTAAGAGTGTCCATTAATTACATTATACTAGGAGATTACAATAGATATGTCTTATATATTACATATTGTATAGTTGTATATTTGTGTCCGCGTTTTGGAGATTTAACTGTAGTAGGACTGTTACTATATTAAAATAAAATTAAAAATCCAATATTAGTAAATAGTTCAAAGTTTGTTCGGTTAACGCACGTTCAGTCATAATATTACCAGTCGCCCGGTCATTGAGTCAAGTAATTACGATTTAATCGTGTTCGCCTACCGTATTAACGTTGTATTACGCCCATTTAATTGCTAAGTAAAAACCACCAACCGATTTCATGTCAACTAAGTGTAATGGATTTACCAACTACTCACTAACTGCCGTTATATCCAATTAAATGATAGAAATTGCTGTTTCAATTTTATTTAAAAATCTAAGCAGGTATTCAAATTACAGCCACGACCATAATTATGAATTATTTCAACCGAAATTATTTGTTTCTGCACAACATTTATGGCTTAAATTCGATATGACAGTTACTGTATTAAATATTAGTGGGTACTAATTAATTTTAAGTTATATATTGGTTAAAAATGTAAAAAACGTTTGATATTTATTTTATTATTCATAATAATATCGTATACGCCGATTACTTTTCGATTTATACCCAGTATTAAAACTAAATACAACACTTATAATTACTGTTTTATTCCATGGCGACTGCATCAGATGATCACTGGCGAAAAAACAATTTTCGTCCACTACTATTTCTTATACTTTATATGGTCGCTTAACCTAGTTTTCTATAATTGTTTTGAATCCACTAAAGCTTATTGACTAAAGCTTAAATTATAAATGTTAGTATTATAAATGTCTTCTTAACCCAGTTTAAAAGTCTAATAATGGTTATGTTTGTGTTTCAACATACTTTTAACTTAATATCATGGACAACTAACCTTTAATAGAACAAGAAGCATAAAGCATTTTATTGATTAAAGTAATCAACTTATAAGGATTCTTATAATATATCTAAAACTATTTTTAAAAACACATTTGTCTATTCAGTATAATATTATTATTGTGTAGTTTTTACTCTATTCAACTTTGCTCTACGGGTTTCGGTTTATGACAAAATCTTAAATCACATACACAAACACATATGCGTCTAGTATAATATATTAATATTATAATATGTCTGGATAAAATTGATAACGACGTTAATAAACATAAAAAAGTGATAAAATACATTTCAATATAAGATAAATGATGAGTGTTTTCAGGATATTGGTAATGCACTAATGCTTCACGAACATTAGAAATTCCGTACAACCTGTCACCATCGTTTGTCATTATGCTTGACAACCGTCTATTTTTTCAATAATAAAAATAACCGCCCGGGTTTTATTAATAAAAGGGATGTTGTTTTCTTCTTAGCTCATACTCTTAGATATTATATAGGATTTTTTTTTTTTTTGATAACGACTTGGATGGTAGCCAAACAGTCGTCACTACGGTCGAACGGGTGGACGACCCGTTTCCTCACCGAGGCAATTCCAACTCACTCGGCTCGAAATTTATTGCATTAAACTCACATAACGGTTTCCCCGAACATTTTCTTGCCCTTTACCCTATGGCTCACCAACCGTTATGTGCTAGCTAAGACGCTAAGACTGTGGCCCTGCCACCGACAACACGGCAGGCAGTTAATTCACCGGCCGCGTTTGCTAGGCCACCGGAAAACCATATCCGGCAGCGTCGGAGCGCCACCCGGAAATATCTAGTCAAGTGGATATGAGGCCCGATTGTTTGCCAAAATCAGATACGATTAAAGTTCGTTCGATTATTGTTTATTTTTTTCACGAAACTACAATTGGTACCTACGTCATAAATATATAAAACCACTTCTCTTCGTGGTGATTTGTTTACAATGCACGCTTCTTACAGCGCTAAACCTGACATCGATTGCGATTAAAGGTTATAAGTGGTATATGCCGCATGCATGCTTAACAAATAAGTTTTGTATTGCTCGCGTGTGTAAGGATTTCTGATTGTGGTCTTTGTGATGTGAAATGGGAAATGGGAAAAACATAATACATGTAAATTCAAAACAATGGTTTAAGACGGTTGTAGTTCGTAACCTGTAGCTTTAAGCCCATTTGCATAGCACTGCTCTACCGAGGTTTCCCTCGACATTAAAATTGGTATAACATTTTGAGATTTACACTGTTCAGTCGGTAGCCCTCAAATGTCCGTCACTGCATAAGGTGTTGCCCACCCTCGGTAAATTTAAATAGAATAAATGAATTGGCTTTTTGTGATCTTTACTAATTACTGTGTATATGGCGTTAATTCGATTAAGGTAGAAACCAAACATTTAAAAATGCAGTACATTCAGTAAATTCATAGAAGTTTGGTTATAATTTATAATTAAGTATAGTGAAATGAATGAAAATCAAAAATGAATAAATGTGTATGAATATGCCCTACAAAGTATAATGTATTAAATGTATTTAGTTGAAAAGGTATCAGTATTAAAGTTATATTTTTAAAGAATTTAACATCTCACTGAATACATCAGGTCAGTTATGAATTGTTGAAAGGATATTAATCATATTCTTCTAATAAAGTTTTAACATTTATGAAAATGGCTTAATTTTCAAGTGCTTACCAGGTAGAGCTTAAATGGTTTATGGAAAATAAGGTTGATACAGGTTGACTATAACGTAGTCTAGATAAAAAATCTCGGATGACTTTGTTGATAGTGACTCTTAAATTATTATAGAAAATAAAATGAGGAAATATCGGAAAGTCTTTCTATGTGCCTATGTTCATTGATAACTGTTGTGCTGATAATGGTTACGGATTACGATATTGAAATAAGTTTCTGTACTTTTATACACTGTTTGTCTATAGGTATAGAATAATAATAGTTTGAATCTTATTGTAACATATCATACTCAGTACAGGAATTCGAAGAGAATTTTTATTTTTTGTAAAAGCATTTGTACCATCTTTGTAACTATTTTTCCGGTAAATCTTACCTAGAATTTTTTTTATGCATTCAAGTAATGGAGTGTAAAACTTTAGTAACACGGCGTCTCGAATAGGCAATTCACTACACCTTTGTCGTGAGTAAATATATCTGATATCTCTCATGCAGTTACGTTAAATTGAATACATCAAAGGACTACATAACACGTGAAGAATTATAGATAAAGTGAAATAAGTTCATAAATATCAACTGAATGCAATTTTAATTAACTTAAAATGGAGTAATAAACTTAAGTTTTATTTTTTTACTGAAATACAGTAATTTTAATTAAATATTCATAAATCGACAGTTATTAATTATAAAACAGTCTTATTCATAATATATACGTACTACCTAACTTACATAATATGCTGAACAGTTTTTGATCTGGGAAAAAGACAATAAAACCTCGAAAAAATAAGGCAACCCGATCTTCTTGTCACCCTCGTTCAACCTTTGGTCTTATTGTATTGAAATTTTACAAAAACTAGGGACAATAAGACGACTTGGTCTAATTGTCACAGCTCTTTGGTCTTATTGTCACCTGTGGTCTTAATGTACTGAGGTCTTATTGTCACCTAAAGAGGTCCTAATGTCACCAATAAACTTACATGTGGTCTAATTGTCACCTTGTTGGTCTTAACGTCACCTGTGGTATTATTGTCACCTTGCCCTTTGATCATACAATTTGTTCTCACTAGACAATGCTGACTTAAAATCTCATTTGGAATCACATGGTATTCACCGCATCGTTGTATTGCCTTGATACTTTGCAATTTTGTCACATACTATTTCCCAGTGGATTCGAGTCCAAAAGTCTAAAACTAATTCCACTGACCTATAGCCATGTCACTCTAGCACCAGAAAAAGCTGCATACTTCAAGTAGGAGGGTACGATCTAGGTGCGTCAGACTGGTGATATTATAATATTACAGTGAATTGAATTATATTACATTCATTCATAATATAGTATATTATATTATCATCACTTTTTTTTATAAACAACTTGTAAAATGTTCAGTTACCGATCGTGCGAATTGTGTAGTTTATGTTTATAATATGAGTACAACGGTATCGGCCTATAAGCGGTTTTGTACGTTAAACAATAATTTACCTTCCATGAATCGTACACGCACGTAACTTCGATTTTCAAACAATACCCGATTTTCCGACATCATAACTTTACAGATAATATAATTACAATAAACTGTATACTACAAATTGTCTTTAAAAGTTTAATCATTAATATTCGTTATACAATATATAGTACCTACATAATAATATGTACGATGTAATGCATTATATTAATTCATTGAAAATTGTTGGGGGAAAAATAATAATAATTAATTATTAAACTTTTACTATACCCCTGCTTAACATTAATAAAATAAATTATACCAATACATTTGAAATCCTTGAACAATAGCGATATCATACTTATTATTATACGTAATCATCAGTAGGCCTACTTTTTTACATTATACGTAAGAAGATATTTATCGATTTCTGTATAATATAGCTATTATAATTATACTGACACACAGTAAAATAATATGTATAAGTATCATTAAGTACCTACCTATAAGTTATATCGAATGAAAAAAGGTACTTTAAGTCTTAAAATCAAATCCTATTATTAAATTTCAACATTTTTTTTTTTCAATAAGTAATATTTTAAATAAATCGAAGAGTATAAAAAATATTACTTGTGTTGGGGTCTTTTTAAGAATAGATAAATATACATTACGATCTCAAATCAAAAATTTAAACTTTTAATATATAGTTAGATTTGAAATATATGAAAATTTCTACTTTGTCTTCAAGTTTGTATTTTAATAATATTAGTTTTATACCCTTAAAAAGCTCAATATAGTTACAATATGATATAATATAACTTAGAAACAAATGTTGATTAGTTCTATAAATAATATTATTCATAAATAAATATATATAATTAGTTTATTAATAAATATTCCAAATATTCAATAACGGATCAATATTTAATAATATTATTTTGTATTATTGTTAGAACTGCCGCTTTTTAATTAGTATATCGATGTGTCAATTCTCTGATGGAACAAAATAATATTTATACTTTTTTATTATAATAATTGGTTTTATCCGTTTGAATTTTTTTCACTTCGTCCTAAATCCTTCAATTCGACATTTCAATCATGGTCCAGTAAATTTAGAAGTTTTAGAATGGCAACATGTGTCTGATAACATAACAGTCATCAATCTTCGTCCAGTAGTGCGTGGTTCAATTTCCATTTTACGATAGAAGTTAAGAGAGCGCATACACTATTTTTGTTTACACGCCATTGACCTGTCTTAGCCACTCTTGGGACGAAATCAGCAAAATTGAAAATTTGAATTTGTTATATTTGTTTTTATATTATATAACAATACAACAATATAATTTCTTATTTAAAATAAAATTATATCACAACTAAACACTCTCGGGAAGTGTATTAATATATTATGTACATTATTTAAAGCGATCATGATGCAAAGTACGCATTACAATGTCTGATACGACATATTAATACCAAATAATATTGTTTTACAATCAGTACTGAGAATCGTATGATGTGAAAAGGATATAATAGTCAGGTAACCAATTCTTAATTAAAAAATAAACACAGTCCTATAAGGCTATAAGTACCTAATAATTGGCATTTTACTTCTCTAGTAAACACAAACGCTAATGATATTTTAAAATAAAATAAAATAATTTAAAATTAGCATAACATAAAATATACTATGAGCCGCATATTTTACATACTATTTTTATGGATCACTAATATTGTATTAAAAATATATTGAAAACTCAAATGTTAGGTTAGGTTAAGTACTAAATTGTATGACTGATTAAGCTAATAAATAGTTATTTGAGCTGCCTATCGTTTAAAATAAATCAAAATTAACTCATTTTTGGTTGTAAAACAAGAAGGTAATTTTTTTTTTATGATCGTCATTTATAGTTAAATATTCAATAAAATAAAACATTTAAATTATTGCAGGGGACGAAAATTAATATTCTGATATTTAACTTTAGATACAATGGAATACCACCATAACTACGAGAAAAAAAAATTTAATTACTTATAAGGATAATATATATCATAAATAATAAGTCACGTTTTGTAAAAACTAGACATTTTTCATTTAGGCTTAATTAATATCTTGTTCATAATAGTGTAATATAGATGGTAATATTGTTTTGACTAAAATATTAAATTACTTTTTGAATAATAAATTATACTTGTATGAACAATGCAAACGATTAAAATACAATGATGGCTATAAAACCAATACGTAATAAGTAAGGCTCAAATTTATATTCATTTAAAAATCACAAAATATGACTTTAAAAATATGTATTTACATACACCGAAAAATATCCAAATTGTGCGGTTTAAAATATGCTCGTAAAAACCGTGTTTAAAAAAAAAAAACTATGATTTTGGTTTAAAATTATATGAAACATGATACTGCAATGGGTATATTTTGTTGATATATTTTTTCATAGTTTATTGAATTGCTGAAGATATTAAATTAAAACTCGGAAATGAATCTAGTGGCATAAAATAATAATTGAGTATTAATTTTTATTGATTTGAAACTGTAGTTGCGTAAAGTCTTTATTTAAGCCATACAATGGTGCAATGTGCAGTGAAAATAGTAAATACAAAATACCAATTATTATAACCTTGAAATTGTAAAATATACCTTAAACCTGAATATTTTGTATTATGCACAAAGAATTCGTATTTTAAATTACACTTACCCGACAAATATAATATTTTTTGCTTACAGCGCATACTTACTTTACATTATGATCGACCAGTAAAAATATGCGAATGCAAACAAACCAGAGTACCTACTATGGTTGTGAGTGTGTTAAAGGCTGCAAAGTATAAATTATCAGGAAATTTTAACAGAAATACTAATATTTTACTAAGATTATATTGTTTTATTTTTAAAATAAAATAGATGATTTTCAGCATATTGTTGTTGTGCTGATTTAATGGTAAACCTGTGCCATTTAAGCTATTTATTTACAATAGAAAACAAAAATAAAATATATCATCAAAATGCAATTGATACTGCCATTATCTTCAATAATAATATAAATGTTTCACGTTTGATTTATACTTTATGATCCAGAAAAAAAAAATGTATGATTCAATATGATAAGAAAGTTAAAAAAAATCATAAATTCTCACTTCACAGTGGTGAAAACGAAGTAGTACGCTGAACAGGTGATACTCAGGGAGTAGTTATAATTATAAGCTTCAATCTGTAATATCATCGTTAGTTATGGAAGATTTTTAATTATTGTCAAGTCTAGAAATTCTCAAATCTGTTCTGCATTAATTTTTGAAAATTGTTTTCTTTCACTGAATTTACAGATAAAACCTTTTGAGATTTGATCAGATGTATTAATGGAGTTATTAGTTTTTGTTGATAGATGTCCAATAATCAACAACATTGAACTATATAATTAGGGTATGGCCCAAACAATAAATATCAAACAGTACGTTTTGCCGTTTTGGTAACCGCTAATTAATTTTATCATGCAGATATTGGTTATAAAAATATTATGGTTAAGGACCGTAAAATTTCATTCGTAATAAATTACTATCAAATCACAAATTTGTAAATTATGTTGGTTTATAAGTTTATAACTTTTAAGTTCCTGATAAATCTTTAAATAACTCACTGTGTAAATAGTTGTTTGAGGGGTTGAATTATAGACCATCGATAACATAAATCATTTGATTCAAGTCATTCTAAAATTATTCAATATCATTGTATCTAAATAAGCATCAGAATATCATCGTTTTTAAATTAATAAAATTTCTTGAAATATAATTGTAACTAGATGTAACTTGTTCAACTTTATAAACAACTAGTAAGTAACAATCAATTTATAGGAATTCATTTTTCTAAACGGGTAGAAGCTGATTTGTTATAGTGATATCAGTGGTAATCACCTTTTTCAAAACACGATTTAGTACGGTGGGTATAATTCAATTTGAAGCAATGTTGCAAAATCGTAAAAATATTATAAACGTATTCATTCAAGTACCCAACAAAATAAACCAAAATACACCTATAGAACAATTATCAATGCTTGAAGCTTCCAAAAAAAATCCTACAGTAATTTCATAGGGTCCCAGGCCAACGTATATAGTCATATCAATATTTTCAATCTCAATATGAGACACGAAACAGGTTACATTAAAAATGTGATCGATTTATTCGTATTCAAAATTCAACCAACATATATACAATATATATATATATATAGGTATATACACATATGATGAATTGTTATAATATAAAATCACAGCATTATTTTGATGTATTTATTTTCAATAAGCTACAAATTATAATATATCCGAGGGAAGAAAAATGTATATAACGCTTGTTTAGCTAATCATAGTTCATAATATTATTCACAACACTTGCTCGTTTAAAATTTTTAATAAAAAGTAAACGTTTAAAAAAAAAAAAAAATCAACGATGGTGTTTATTTGTAATATTATGATTCTGATTATAGAATGCAATTAATTCATTTTTACACTTTTAAATGTTGTAATTTTCATATTTATGATAAAAACATTGAATTTAAACGTATTACGTATTCTGAGTCTTCGATAATATTTTAAGCTTGGGAACTTTGGATCCTTAGAAAAGTACATGACTGTGTCTAGTTATTTATAAAGGGAATCCTTTTTTATTCGACAAATACACGCAATAACCCAAAAATAAAAACAAAGAGCGAAATAATATTAATTAATTTTCTATCATCATAGTAAAGCTATTATATGAAACAATTGGATAGTATTTACTGCATTTATAAGAAAATAAGCACGTCTTAAAATCTTGTTCAAAATCAGTATTTAACATGTCAAATAAAAACCATAGTTATTTTTATTATTTTATTTAAAAAAATTAATTAATGCCATACTCTAGAAACGTGTAGTCTTATGTACGATATTTGATCGGTAGATGTACATTTTTTTGAAATTAGAAAATGAGATGTAAATACTAAATTATTTAATAGAAACCAACAGAAAATATACATTTAATTTTTTTCGATAAATATAAAAAAAAAAGTTTACTTCTTAAATATTTGTCGAGTTAATCAATATAGGTCTTCGGTATTTTTTTTAGATATTTATGAAATATTTAAATTTTGAATAAACCACTTGTAAAAATTTATATTAATATCACTAATGTAATCACATCGTTTATTAATTTAATTTTTTTTAAATTTATATGTGGAACGTATAGGTTCAATGTAAGTAATAATTGTGTATTTTATACCAAAATACTATATATTCATACACCAACTTACTTATTTCTGTAGTGTTTTATTTTTGAAACATAATTCAAAATAAATGTATCATATATTTATGTTTTTTTTTTTTTTACATTGATTTGTATTAAAATAAAAATAAACCCAATCCAGAATATATATTAGCTCATCTTCATCTTGTTTGCTCCCAAATTTAGTGTTTATTTTTTTTAACCAATATAAGCACTAAGCATTTTTTTCATAATTTAGTGAACATTTTTATTTTATTTTAAGCAGCTATAGACGTAAATATTTTTGAAGCACCTAAACGACTTTTTTTTTTTTATATACGATGTAACTAGGTAGTAAATATCATTATGACAAACTCGTCGTTTTACTAGGTACAGCTCTTTAGTTTGTTTTTCTTCTTTGGATACTTTTAATTCGTTGTTGTGTAGTAAAACCAACTTTAAGCGTCATCATTAATTCCCATCACGTTCGTCGGGGAGAAGTAGGTGGGAGCAATCCGGTCTGGGAATTATTTCCCGAAAAACGCCTCTGGGTACAATCGACCATTATTTATATGATCGGAGCAAAGACGAACCACTGCGCTATCGGCCGATATAATATAGTGAAAGTTGGGAAATTATACCCCACACCAGATATGGATGGGTGTTCAGTTAAAAAGAAAAACAAAACATTACCCTTGGTAGGAGCTTTCGATTTTTTCCTCACCCCCCCAAAAAAATAATAATAAATGAACATACAAAGTATCGACCTCTGGGAGAAACTGTCGGGATATCTCTTTCTCCCGTGTCAGCAAGCCGATGATTTATTACAGACGTTTGGACGGTTGCCTGCATACGCAATTTTCCGAGTTTGTCTTTATTATTATTTCCTTCATTTTTATTTTTTTTGCACGCTGACACTTGATAAAAGAATAGCATTGCCTTCAACAGCTGTTATGATGCGTTTATTGGCGCTGATTTGTAGGTGCCAAATAGTTGAAGGCACAGTCAAATTCAATAGTAAACTATGAAAAATAAATAAAATAGTCTGAAGAATTTCGATAAATAGTATTCGAACAAATGATTAACCCTGTGGTTAATTTTCAAACACCTAGAAGTTGACTTGAAAGTTATAATTTATGTACCGATCAAATTGCATTAAGTTTTTACAGAAACTTACAACGTTTTCTGTATTTATGGCAAAAAGAGGAAGTCCAGTCTTACTATCAAATGTGTTTGTGATATGTGTATCAAATGTGTGTTCATTGTTCATTGGATTGAAGTATAATTTCTTGTAGTTATATTTGTCTGAAGTGATTACAGAATATTAAATTTTTGGAGACGACATACGATTTGTACTGAACTGGTCGAGGAGAAGATATTGCAGAGTTTGGGTTCATTACTAATGACTCAAGTTTAAAATTCCTGGTCGTTATGTTCGATATTATACACATCTTAGAACTTTTTGCATATTACATCAGTTGAGCTGCTCTGAATTCGTAACTAGTGTCCTCTTCAGGTAACTAGTTATCTTATTTCAATGGTAATCGTCGTCGATTTTTTGACTTTAGACTCATGTGCTAATATAATATTATATAATATAGTATTATAAAAACTGATTGTCCGAGAGTTTAATGCCATTATCCCAAAATATATCTATAAATATTTAATCAGAATTAAGGTTGCCCATGGAAGAATATTATAAGGAAATTCAATTAAAAGTGAATAAGTTTTCTAGGTCTTTGATGGAGAGTAGTTTAATTGATAGAACAATATGTCTACAAATATATATTTTAATACCATTGAGTAAGTTGTAAATCGAATAGCGTTACAGGAAAACATTAAAATACGCTGCATGGTAAAGTTTTTTGATCTGGTGACGTATTGTAACTTGTAAGAAAAAATTATATCTCAACACAATTTATTATTTTTCCAATGATTCGTAGTACAACAATTCAAAAATATAACGTATATACGCAAATTATAGTGTTGAAGAAAAATGAATAATTTTTGTTGCTCTTAATATTTATGTAATTATATTTTATTGAACATAATTTTATATAGTTTTATACTTGTAATATAATATTATGATTACATAGTATTATATTATGTTATATTATTATTATATTATAATATCTAACATTTTTTCTTGACAGTTTACTATTATTATATAATATAAATAATATTCTATAGGCATTTTTAGGAGTCGAGTTAATTTGTGTCTACCATTTATGAGGACATTTACAAAAACTGTTTTTAAATCTTTGAATACAGAGGTAAGTTATTAGGATTTTCATTTACACATCTCAAATATCTTCTTCTATTAAAGCCTATATTTTTTTTTGGATTGGAATGAAATATTCAAATATGAAAATAAAATAAGTAGATTGAAAACAAATTATAAGTAGGTAATAAAAGACAAGATCAAAAGAATGTACTACAGTATCAATATCAAACAGAAAGTGAAAATATGAATACAATATTATTATTGAAAGTACAATAATATGTAAGGTAATGTGCTATTTGAGGAAAATGTTGAAAGAAAAAGAAAATGAAACTAATTTGAATAAAATATGAAAATGTCTAGCATATATAATATATTATAGCCGCCACTGTTTTGATCGTAAAAATATAATATGCTTATACCTACATTGCAGTGCCTGGTATAACAACCTACGTATGACAAATGACAATTATTAAATATTATAATAAATGCATAAAATAAAATAAATAATATTGTTATGTTTGAAATTATATTTTTTTTTGTAGTATAAATATATAATATCTTACGTTATATTTGATACCTACGTATAATATTTGAATAATATAAAAATTAAAAAATTAAATGTCAAACATTAAACTACTATATGTTATTTATTGCAATACTCATTAGTTTATATAGTTACTTACTATAGCTGTTTCATAAACATTTGTTTATTATATGGTTACTTTACATATGGGATTTCAGCATTTATTATTGTAGGTAGATATTCAATAATGTGCCAAAAGTAAAAAATAATGAATTGTTTATAGTTTTTCAAATTGGTCCGGTTTGGATCAAATGAAAAATGAGAGATATGAATCCGATAAAATGTTATCAAACAAAATATTCGAGTGTCTATCTTGTTTGAAGTATTTGATCTATCATAATAGTATTCAAATAATTCATTTTCAAGCTTTATATTTTTAATGGTTCAAAAATGATTTTACACTAAAAAACACATTTTTTCGTCATTGAAATTTCATACACTACCAAGTACCAAATAATTAAACATAAAATTATATTTTAAGGAATTTCTTATTTTATAATTATCAGTGATAATGAAAGGAATTCATGCATAAAAATGAGAGTTATTTTTTTTGCTTGTTATTACTTACCTAGTATTATTAACTATGTTATTGTTATACCTAACAAAAGTATAGCATTCGGAAAAATTGATCAACAATTTACATAACTACTCCCCGTACAGAATAAACAATTATTTTCTTCTATGATATATTATAGTTATGTACGATGATAATAAATAATTTTCAAAGAAATAATATTTTATTATTTTCACCGATATGGAAATATATTTTCAAACGCATTGTCGTTTCATATTCGATGCACGATTTTAATTTAGAATTGTGTCTTACAAAAAAAAACGCACACGAAAATATGTAGGTTCAATTCTTAGATCGTCCTAGGAAATTTATATTCCTAAGTCATATTTAATATTAAAAATGTGCAATTATAAATGAAATAAAAAAATTATGTTGATTTTAAAGGTCATGAGGTTTATTTAATACCTATTATATTATATATTACCTATGTTATGTTCATGATCAAAAATATAAATATTTTATGATCTGAAAATATTTTTTTAGGTATAATATGTATTTTTTTAACTAAAACAATTAAATAACATCATTCAAGACATAGTAAGTTGACATTCTCCATGAAAAATGTGTTTCTGTACATAAACAGTTTATCATTTTAATACTTGTCATATTCTGACAAAAAGTAGCAACAATTCTGTTTTCTTATTATAATATTATGGTTTATTATTTTTATTTTAACAAGCTGCTACTAGATGTTCTTACATATTTTTTAAATTGTGTTTTTTATATAAACTAAAAGGTGATTTTTATTAAGGTTCAAAACGTGATACATTTAAAAACCATAATATTTTAATACCAGCTAAAAAATATGAATTCCACTTGTTAAAATCTACGGATATTAATACAATTATCTGCAAAAATATAATAAACTTCACACTGTTCACAAATAAAGTTCTAAAATTAATTATCATAAACTATAAATTTGTATGTAAAATTGTCAAACTTAAAATTAAAATGTTATAAAAAAAATAATCTAAGTATTATACAGCCATGAAATGAATATCTTTTTTTTGTTTAACCTTAAAACGGTTAGATGTAAAAATATAATTAAAATGTAATTTTAAAATACAAGTATATTATCATGTTATTACCAAATATCCCCTTTGAAGCCTTGGTATCTGAAATTACACATTTTACCAAAATAAATGCAAAAAATAAAACAAAAAATAATACTGCTGCTAAAATATTTCTTATTTCCATAGAAAATTTTTTAATATTTTTTCCACTGTTTCATATTATGATTATTATTTTTTTTTTGTTGCATAAAATAATGAAAAATGTTAAATAATTTTACGTTTACTTCCAATTATTAATCAAACTGCATGCAACATACAAATTTTGGAGTAATTTTACCATCTTAAATAATTTTGATTTCATACTTTATTGATAGTTAATTCAGAAAATTGACAGTGATGTCTTTGTATAATTTTAAATATATATTTTTCTAGTCTTTTTAGCACATTGTTTTTTATCTTAGAGTATTAATGTATTTATAGTAGAGCTATTCCACTTAAGAATAATAGTTCATAATATTTTAATGAATTTGGGAAAAGTTCAGAAAAAAAAATATTAATTCAAAAACCATCTCTTTTTTCACAATTCACCTAACAAATAAAATATTTATTTATCAATTAGTTTTCAACTATTTTATTTAATATTATATGTTTTACAATTATTGTTTATGAATTAGTTATATTTTGTATTGATTTATATTAATAGTTTGATGTGATTTGAGTGCACGATATTCTTCATTCAATATTCACACGTTGAAATTGATTAAACACCATCTTTTTATATTACTATGTTTTACAATTTTTATTTATTTCATTTTCACTTTTTTAATCCTTATATAATTATCAAAAAAAAAAAATTAAATACGAAATTATTTGGCACTGTGGGACATTGGTTGTAAAACACTGGTAAAAAAGAATGAAATGGCTGCTCAGCGACGTCGTTATTAGTCATAACAAAGGTTTATTTAAGTGGCACTCACGACGTCCGGTTCAGGTAAACGATTTTTAAAGTGCTTTAACTACCTACCAAATATTTTTACACGAACAAAATGACGAATGTTTGTTCGGTATTAACATCATTAAGAAATACATCATGATTAAACGGTTGTAGGATATAATGCTATGACAATATTACTCAATTAAATAACTATTTACTTTGTAGATCAATTTTACAAACTTGTTATCATTTTACCAACAAGTAAATTATTATAACAGTACAAACTAATACTATCCAATGTAACCAATAATGAATGTTATATCATTTTTCATAATAGCACTTCATATAGTTATATAACGTTAATACATTTTGTAAACAATTATGTTTAATGACAATACTGAATATATTAATCAAATTAGAGTTTGATTAAATCGGATAAAATGTGTTGACCAATGTTATTGTTACAAAAGTGAAAATACCACTTAAATAAAAAATGCCCCGATAAAAATTATTATGGTGATAAATTCAAAAATGTTTACATTATTACTTGTATTCAGAGACCACGAGCACATTAAATAATCATAAATTATGAAGAATAAACAAAATAAATAAATAAATATCGAGACATCAATAATTACTTGTGATCTGAAACAATATTTTAGTGATTGTTCCGCACAACTCCGGTGTCAATGCAGTCACATTAAAATAGTCATAAAGCTTAGGACATAAACTGGTATTATTATATTAAAATATTAACATTATATGATTAGCTGAAAGTAACTTGAACAATGGCGTACAACTGTAGATGCAGTTATTATTTATTGTAATTACATAGTATGATAAAAGTAGACATCATTAGTGGTGTAAACACTGAGGAAATATACATTTACCTGGTATCTATTTAACTATAAAAATTTTATATACCACTATATTTTTGTAGATGCCAAATTCAGTAGATAAATAAGACGATTTCGACTTTCAACAAATTGTTGCAAACATAATATTGATGATACCATTGTGATTATTTAATTGATTTTAACACATTAAAATTTTTTTTTTAACATTCATACCTACTATGAGATGAATAAAAAAGAATCACATTAATATAACTCATATTATAATGTAATATATATGTGTGCGAGTATAGTTCTTTTTTGGGGCACTTCTTTAGAGACAAGTTGTTTATTATTGGTACAAATGGAATCCCTTATCGTTTATTCTACCAGTGACAAGATCATTCACCACGGATTGATAAATGTAGGACAATCGACCGTATTATGTTTATAAAAGAATAATATCACAACTTTACTTTGTAAAGGAATTAGGTAAATATAAAACTGTAAACTTCGCATATCCGTATGCGTAAAAAATTATATCATGCTTCACATAGATCATCGTTCACGCGTGTCAAGCACACGTGGACTTTTTTTGTACGTTTTTTTATAAACTCCTCAAACTATATATATATTATTATATATTTATACATACTTGTGTCTTATTTTATTATACTCCTTTAGTAATGGAATTATATCGTGTGTTTATTATTCTATCTACAATATTATAAGAAGATAAAGACAACAGAAGTGTAGGAAAAATATAGGTACAAGAGTTTGGTGGGTGCTTTTTAAGATCGTAACCGATGGTAAATCTAACATATTATGAAAAACGATTCTGCGTGGGACTTGATTTAAAAAAATCCATCTACATTATGTTTTGTGAAAAATATCTCCTTCTTCATATTGTTTCTGTTTTCTCAAAACCTGCTAAGAAATTTATAAAATTACCTTTTGAAAGCACCTGTGTTCAGTTTACAATCTATAAAAGTGCTAAATTTTACTTTTTGAGCTTTTTTTTTACTTACCAATAATACCTTATGTTAAACAAATAATACAAATATACATAATTGTAAATCTAATAACTCATCGGTCCTGCAAAATGAATTTTGCTTTGAAAATCGATATCTTATAGTATGTGATATTATAATCAGAACTATTTTTTAGGAATGATGATTTTATTGTAAGTGTAATATTATTTTATGTATATTAATAACTTCATAATTTTTAATACACACATTTAAAACATCAGATAGTAAATAATATCCACTATCGATAAAAAATTGCTAGTATTGAAAAGCTGATCTTAAAAATATAAATATCGATTAAGATAATAAACTATTTAGAAAAATAATATAAGATAAACAAAATATGGTGATGGTTGAATGTATGGGATAAATTAGTTAATTGTAAAATTATAAAACATACTAAATAGGAATATGTCCAAGAGTCAATTTGGGAACATTTTTCGAATTAATGTTATATTTAAATATTTGTTTACTGTGACTAATCATGTTAAAATTATTATAATATGGTAAAGTTTATGGCATATTGATTTAGGTCCAATTAATTTTGACAAGGTATCGTTAATGTATAAAATGAACAACATTAATTTTTTTATCGTGTAAATTAACTTAGTGAGTTTAGCTAGGTATATTTTAATTAAAACGTTGTCTTTAATTAATACAATTGTTCAATAACAGCTATAATATATAAATTAGATACAATTTAAATTACATTAACCATACTGTTATAAGAAATTTAAAATGTGGTCCAAAATATGATGTTTTAGTGTGTTATATTCCTATTTAAAGAGATAAAATTAAATAAATTAGTGTAAAATTAAAAAATAATAATAATACAACAACACATATATAAAATGTCTAATTTGTTTAGTTTAAATTAACTAGTTTTGTTTGGAAATTTAAAATAGTGTTTCACCAATAAAATTTTTAAAATCTAAAGTTTAACGAATAACTATCAAAGTAATCAAATAAATAACATTTGTTATAACTCACTTATAACGATCAAACACACATTATATATAGCTCTAAAATTTAAAAAGTCCATAGTATTAATATATTATATACACAGCTGGAACTGCAAGGGCGTTCTCCACACGTTGGTTAGGCCATTGTTTTGGGTATATAGAATTGTTTTGGATGGACAACAGAAATGGGAGATAATGTCGTATTATTATTATTAAACGTTTTAGAGCAAAGATAAATTATGAGATAATATTCTAAAAGTGATTCTAAACTAAATTACATAATTTAAGGAGTGAAATTAGTTTATAAAGTATAAAAAATGCAATTATAAATTGTTTAGATGTTTTCATTCCATTATAATATTATTTAAACCACAATTATCATTTAATATCATATACTATGGTCCATAAACTAACATTTTTATTCACGAAGAACTATCTATACAGCAAAAATACGATGTTATGTTAAAATAAATTACAGTAATTTAAATTTTATAAACACCCATAATACTATGTTAATGACAATAACAAGTGACGAATAAAATGTAAAAATATTTAAAATCAAAGTTTGTTTGAATAAAGAATACACTTGTGTTGATTGTGCACGTATTTAAGCATTTGTGAAATCAATATTAGATTTTAGAAGTAACATAATTTTAAATTTTACAATATTATGTACCTGTGTCCTATAGTATATAGGTCCTGGAAAAAGCTTGACTGTTCCAATCTGGTCATTACGTTGAAGACAAGTCACAAATTTGCAGTTTACACGTTAATTTATTTTACGTATAAAATAAAAATCGACGACCAACAATTGATACTAAACAACATACTGTACCACAGTTTTCATGTCACTATATATCAATCGATTGTAAAATTGAACAGTCTATTTAAGTAAGAAAGATAGATATTTTTTCTGGAGTGTCAGAATTATTTAAGCCGTAGCTTTGGAAGTTAGTGTTTGACTGAATAATTATTGTCAATAAAATAATAATTTTATCAACAATTGTTTGTTTATCTTGTGTGTAGTTACGTAATTATGTGTATTACGTGCACTAACTACCAAGAATATTAAAAATATTAACGGTGATACTTAATTGTTTGTGAATTTTAAATTCAAACTATTGAAAATAAAATTTGGAAGACTAAAAAGTTTCAAAAATGTATCAACATTAGTCCACAACCATAAATAATAAGTATGAATAAAATTGATGTATCAATCTTAAAGTTGGAGTTTCTTTTATTATGATAATTATACAATATACATGTTTAAATTATTCACAAATTATTAAAAAAAAAATGCAATAGCATGATTGTAACCGGATCAGAGCTTTGATTTTTACTTCCATTCGACAACATGAACCATATTTTAGATAATAAATCAAAAAGGAAGTGAAAAATACTCAAGATTTTTTATTCGAAAGAAAAACGATAAAAATATATAAAGTAACATTAAAAGTGTGACTAGTTGAGAAATGGATACAATTTATTATATTCAAAATTAAAACTTTGAAAGTCAGCAAATGGTAACGTAGTTGTTGGTTCATCGAGTTATCCTCTTGACCCATATACATTGTGTGTAATATTTCATCATTTTATTGCGAATTGTGAGTTGTGATTAATATTTCACTTGAAAACATTTTTTTAAATATGAACATTCATGCATGCAGTATTAAAAAAAAACGGAAGCATTGAATATAGAAGGAACAATTAATATATTTATTTTCTTTAATATATTAAAAAATATATAATGGCAATGCAATGACGAAAAATCTTGTATTTTATTTTAATAAGGGTTACTATAGAACTATAGAAGTATTATTATAAACGTACAGCGCCACTTAACTGATTTTTTTCCAGTACATGCTTGTTGCTTAGAGTTTACGTAATCCAGGTCTGGTAATCGCGCAACTAAATGTTAGGGGCGGTACAGTGTACTGTTCAGCGTGATTAACTTCCACAGGCGAGTGGTAGGGGTGCAGTTTGACGCAGGTAATGGATTGTTAATATTAATTATAATTGTGTGTAAAGTGATATGAATTGTTCACAGATATAGTAATTACAAATATTTTTGAACTATTAATATGAACTCTCGAACTTGTAAAAAAAAAAAATACTAAGTACTATATTATTATGTGCCATTTATGAGTGTTATCCACTCGAAAAATAAAAATATTATTGTTTGATTCTCGATCAGTTAATTCTATTGATGTCAACCCAAAAAAAATAAGTCGCATACTAATTATATTAAAATAGTGATAAATCGATATAGACGCAGTATTATATATAAAACTATAATAATATTCTATCTGAGAACAAGTGGGGACACCGAATGCAGTACGACAACCCCTCATTGATGGCGAATCGACAAATCGTTTTACGAATAGATTTAGCCTCCAAGTACCTGGAATGCACAGTAGACGCACGATTGAATCGGAGACGATGCAATGTTTGAGAAAAAAAAAAGATTACAAATCAAAAAGAAAATGTGAAAAATGTACAGACCATTTGGCGGAAATGCGAGTTAACAATCAAAAACGAACGTCTCCCGAGTACGTATCCATTAACAATAAAACAAATTTGTAGTCGTAGGGAATACAACTATGGCGAGATGTTGATGTCCAAAGTTGACGTCGTGCAAGGGAGCTGCCAAAATAAAGTTTTACGCTAGGATAGTAACGTACATACAATTATATTGTGTTTGATTAATTCAAATGAATTGAATAATATTTGTACCAAAAAATCGGTTATTAATAATCATAATTATTGTACAAAGACGACAATATCGAATAGATATTATGCATAATATAATTCAGACACCCGTCTTATCATAATTATTTCATTATTAAAAATGGTTTGTTTCTTAATTTTCAATCAACAAATATGTCAAGTAATATAGGTATCTAAGGCGTCTAGCGATATACAGGGTGCACCGCTAGGATTTATAAATTGCGAAATCTGTAAAATACGATACTGCTAAATAATTTGCAGTAAAAAAGGGGGTTCTTATTTGAAAGAAGTTTATAAAAACGCCACAGAAAATTCCTTAAGTACCTAATACAAAAAAAATCAATAATTTGAATATATGGCCTTTGAGTAGGTATATTTACAAATTATTCCTGAAATCATAATTTAAATTAATTAAATATTAAAAGAAAAATGGGGATGAACATGTTTGATGAATCGCTCTGTACATTACGCAGATATTACTTATTAAGACCAAAATCATAATCAAACAATCTAAATTTTTATTTAAAATGGTTACAACTTTTATATTACACCACTTTATTCAAAACCAGAGCCATAATCGATAAAAACGGAATATTGATTTTCAGTTGATATCAACAATTTCACGAGGTCATCTGAATAAAAATGACATACAACGGTATTTTGCAAGACATTTTTTCATAGGATAAAGGGCGAGTGGCAAAAAATAAACTACTACAAACCCATTTAGTTTTATTAGAGTGTGCTACATGTTGATAAATGACGCATTCGTTTGGACTTATCTAGAGGCTTTTGGGTAGGGGAAATTGAAAAATAAACTGAAACCGTTACGGGTTAAAGTATAATACTGAAAAATGTTCGGAATCGAAAACGTGTTTTTCACACAAAATACATTTACGCATGTGTTCTTAAAATCAAATGCGTTAGAGTTTTTTTTTCATCGACTCTTCAAATCAATTTTGAATACTGCTTACATTATTGAGCAGATGAAAATTGGATAATTCGCTGGTACGGTCTATTAACCTAATAAAATAGTGTTAGAGACATAATACATTTCAATCATTATGTTGTTATAAGTAATACATTATCAATCATTGAGTCATTTGTAAAATATGCGGACCAGATTATTTTTGATGGGTGACTGTGCCCGGGCACGTTTAAATATCTCATATCAAGAAAAATTTGTCTGCATTCCTTTGCAGGAATTCACAGTGTCAATGGCAATACTCACCTGTGACAGTTATTAACAATATTCCGCGAACATTGTATGATGGAACCATATTTCATTGAAACTATATTAAATTGTAAACATTTTTCAGTTTTGTTCTTTTTATAATTATCGGAAAAAAATTTCTTTATTTGAGCGGATTATATCCGATCAAACATCGGATTTTATCATATTAATAAGGTATTCAAATAATATGTTTCCCTGGATATTTCATGTTTACATTTTTTATTATGAACTATTGAAAAAATACAAAATAATTTTTATGTTGAAAAACGCTCAGGGTTAATTCGGGTGGACAGTGTGCTATATATATATATATATATGTAAAAAAAATGTTAAAATATCAAAATAATGTCAGACTATAATGATGATGACGAACAACGGTATGAATACATACAAGTCATAAATAAAAAATTAACGAAACGAAGTATACAAACCTGAGTACAGAATAATTTATATTATATGGGTACAACATTATAAAATAATAATAATTTTATAATGCAAATATTGTATTTATTATTTAAAAAGTATAATATTTTCGATCTTTATAAACATTTATGAAATAGCATTTGTGTAAACCTAATGAACAAAACAATAAAGTGCAAATTGTATTATTCCTGGTAAAAGCGTTGTAAATTTAACCTAAATATAGGAAATTCTAATCTACGGGTATTCTTTTTAGTATATGGACGATTTTAAATTAAGTTCTACTACCTATATTAAATAATTTCCGATAAAAAAAAAAAATTGCAATCAAAATATGCATAATATTTTAATTAAATATTAAAACATGCATTTTAAAGAGTGGAAATATAAATCGTATAATGCAATAGAAACAAATCATCGATAAGTAAACATATCAACATACCTATAGTGAAGTGCCGCTTATGGATTTATTTTTAATTAAGTCAATTACTCCCGTTAAATTCGCAGATAAAAATGTATTCTTACTTTGGGTTGTATGTGTAACGTATATAGAATATAGATATGAGTTGTATAGTTTATGTCTTAATTTAAAATACCAAAAAGTATATACAATATTACATTTTTTTATGCACTGCTACTATTCACTTGATGAATACGCCCATTATATAATAACGCCAAGACGGTAAGGATGAAGTTTAACTTTGCAAAACTCTATTATATTTTTTTTTTTATTTTTTTTTATAAATTATTTTTTTTAACGTTTGCAACCAGAGGCTGGTAATAAACGTGACATTTATAGCACACCGCGATATCTGGAGAATATCCAATGGGAATAATGTACCTACTCGTTTTTGGCTTTGCTGTATATTATCAACTTTCAAGTGACGTCGAGTTCATGATATTATTTGGTAGTATTGTAGTAGTTAGTAGTATAACACACCTGAAACCATCCAGTACTTCACACAAATGCATTGTAAATTTTGTTTGGAGACTCACTTAACTTGACCCATGTTCATATGAGTTCATATTATCAATTAAAACCTTGCAAATGTATGCAGTAAATATATATATATATATATTATATTGCTTTGGCTGTAATAGTTGTACTCGTTTATTATACTCTAAATATACATATAATGATTTACGGTCATCCCCATTTTTTAATTTAAAAGTACTTTGCATTTTATTCAAATTCTGATTTTAGGATTTTAAATTATACTTCAAGACTATATTATTTTCAAATTCCTAATATTTGTCGTGATACTTAATGAGTGTCCTGTGGCGATACATATTTCAATTTACAAATAATAACCTATTTTTTTTGTCAAAAAAAAATTAGTGGACGATTTTGTTGAAAATGTTGATTTATCGAAATCAAAATTCTAATGGGTAGTTTCTGAGTACCAATTATAATAGTCATAATTGACATTTTAAAGTAATCTACGTTCCCTTATCTATTAACATACACATATTATTATCCTTGGTACACAAGGTTGTACTTCTCAAGAACTAGTAGTTCAAATTTTGATTTAGATACATCAACATTTTCAAAAAAAAATATCATCTGAATAATTAAAAGTGAAAAAATAGGATTCTTTTATGAAAAATAGAAGTTTGTGTTGTCATTGGATCATCTTTAAGTAGTAAAAAAAATCTCAAATATTTGAAAATATGGCCTTCGAATTTATTAATCAATTCGACAAAGCATAGTTTCAATATATGCATAGTTTTAATCATAAAAATATTGTGAGCATGCTTAAAAAAACATCATGTATATAATATTATATTTTCGTAATTTTTGTAAATATATATATTAAAATATATATTATGTAAATATATATATATATATATATTTATATTTTTCTAACTAAAATTTAGTTAGGACGATCTACCATTACAGCTTTTACTAATATTAAAAATAATTAGAATTGCATCAATGACTCCTACCTACAATACTCATATCGGTTAGAACCTAACCATCTATAGGGAGCGTTTCAATGGTTTAAGTACCGTCATTTTTTCATTTTCCCAACCTATTTTTGTCATTATAAGTTTGTTGCAATATTATATTTGTTGTATATTTGTTGTATTTTGTGTTTTGTTATATACATATTTATTTTTAATTCAAAAAAAAAAAACTTATTGCTTCTAAAGGAAATATTCTGATTTCAATTATTGCCATCACCGCTTATTGGGAATTTATATTAAATGTTTGGCTGTGAAACAATATTGTTTTGCACCCTCTCTATTCGGGGACTGTATTTTATATTTCGGGTATTGGTAATATCTTTTATATAACATATTTTACATAATATTGTGATTTACAGTCACTTCGAAAAATCTTATTCTTTCTTCAACAGTGTAAGTTCGTCAACAATAATATTTAGACATACAAAGTTAATTTTAAGTAGGTTAAGAATAATAATTAATTAAGTTATGAAATACACCTATTTAGATTAATTTTGTATAAATCAGTTTATTACTCAAATAATATACATCTAAAAACTTTTATGGTTGTATAAATGAGTATTATAGTTGTAAACCATAATTGAGTATTTTAAGTATTTTTGAAAAAAATTTACATTTCTTTAGCGTATATTGGTCTCGACACTTGTCGATTGAGCCTTCTGTGGATAGATAGTAGGTGGAAACTGAACTTACAGTAGAACAGTATAGCCAGTATAGGTATTTCCGTGATTTTAGGAATATGTTAGAGATGATTTGATAAGACGTATGGAAAGTAATGTTATATTTATATTGAAATTCATTGTTTTTATGAATTACTTTTTTGACTAAACTCCAAAGCTGAATACATAGATCCAAATAGGTTTTGTAGTAGGTTATAAATTATACGTTTTATAAATGTGACATTTTATTTTGATTGAGATTTTTGACTATTTTCCTACGTCATAACACATCCGACTATTGGCGATAAAAAGTGATAAGCTGTAACGAGGCCGCAGTGCTTAATGTATATGTTATTTTTCCACGAGTCCCATTACAGACCACTCGCCGCTTGTCTAACAATTGATAATCTTTTTATCGCCAATAGGTAAAGTTATAAAGTTGGCTATTTAATTTATATATTTTACCCGAGTCAACAGTTTGCATAAAGTTATGTATATGAATTTCACTGTATCTGATATCGGTATGAATTCGCTGTTTAGTTGTACAGGTGGGAATTGGACGTGGTGGAGAGCAAAGGTCGAGTGAAATGTTTTCTTTCATTAAATTTAAGACGGCAGAACCAGAGGAACTGATTGTGGATTCTAAAGATATATCGAGTTTGCAACAAGATTATCATAGGTGGAGTAAATCACTTTTAGTTTGGTGTATTCAGCTATTTGTATTTTTGCCACATGAGTTGGTGTGCTGAAAATAGTTTAAAGAGAGTTGAGGGTGCCACTGTGCCTTGAGGAAAACATTGAAAAATAGTGAAGAAAATACTAGAAGATTCTATTCTTACTAAATAAGCAATCGTTTGTATCGAATTTAAATGTTACGTGTCACAATATTTTTTCTAATGTCAGTCATCATCTAGAAATATTTCTGAAATATAAAGCTTATTTTGAAATTCACAAGAGATATAATAATATGTGCTATAGAGTGTAATTGTGTTGTCGGGCGGTGTTCTTGAAATCAACAATTAGTGTCATAAATAGTGGCTTGTTTTATTTGATAAGTGATTAGAATCTGTTTTAATATTGCTGAAGAGAATGGCTATGTGTTAGGAGGACTCTTAATTGTACCAATATGTAAAAAAAGTAAGATGAAGAAGAAGAAGTATTGCATTAAATAAATATATCTGGTGTAATAGCTTTTCTTATTTTTTGGAGGAAGAATTCTCAGGACATTTAAAGCGCTTAAGTCAAGTGTCTGGTTTATTTAATCAATATGCATTATTGTATGCATGTTTTGAACACTTTTGGGGTAAACGGTTCGGGTGACGGAGTCATTGGTTGTTGAATTTCTAAGGAATCAAAAAGTGTATTTTCTATAGAACGATTTTATTTGGAATAAAAACTTTTGAGATATGTTGTCTGAACGCTTTTTTTTCTATGTAAAAAAACTTGATAACATGAAAATATTGAAGGTAATACCTATTATACTCTTAACAATAGTAATATTAATATGGTAATTTAATGATTGTTCGCCTTTCGTATTATTCAAAATTATCTGGACCTTTAAAATTATATACTCGTTATATCACGTCGTTCGATGATCAGGGATGAAAACACCAAAGTCCGTGTTAAAAATGGCGGAGGTATGAAAATACCATGTTTATAATTGTGTTAATATTGTGTTCGTCGAGTCTACTATACGTATACAACTATAATGGGAACACGATGTTGATAGTCTTTTTGTTAGGATAATATTATGTTATTATGGGGTTTCACAATGCATAAAATTATTAATAATTTGTATGCTGTATAACAAAGGTGGGCATTAATTAGTTAAAAAGTTAATGTTTTTTAAACTTTTTAACTTAACTAGTTTAATTTGAAGTTGAAATAACTTACCTTTCACAGTTGATTTAAAAATTATCTATCAAATTAAGCAATTTTTGAAATTTTTCGTTTGTACTTAAATATTTTTATAAAAATAAAAATTATCCAATACTATAATAACACAAACTTTTGTATATAAATATATTTTAGTAGATTAGATGGTAGGCATAAAGTCACAAGAAATACACAATAGTATTGTATTGATAATATGTTTCCAGTATAAATAGCAATTATCGTTAAGAAAAATACTGACAGCAACCAGATTCTGGAAATTGTAAAACCAATGCTAAAAATGACTTGAAAATTAAATTATCGTATAAATTTAGTTGCATATACACGTAAAATATTATGATATGCTGTTTATAGTTGTAGGCAATATTATGAACTATGGTGCATTTGCATTGACTAGGAAATTTGTTTAATAAAACTATAAATTACACAGAATGTTATGCATAAAGAATTTTAACTATAAAGATAAATAAATACGATAGTTGGTATCCCTTGATGTACAATGTCATAGTATTTTTCATACACTTCGGCTCTACTAGTTACTACTCTGCATTATGATAAAAAATTCAATAAAATCGATTATTAAAATGTAGAAAAATTGATCTTTTTCAAGAACGCAGTCACTCTTTATGTGATCTACGTACTAATTAAATAAAGTAGATTAACTTTTTTTAAACTGATAGAGGTTAATATTTTTTTCTCTATTAATTTTCAACAAACCGATCTAGTATTCTCTGAACTTGACTTGAGTTGATTATTTTCATTAACTTGCCCACCTTTGAGTGTATTATTAAATTCCGTTTGGCGTGAATAGATAAAATAACTAATAATCATTGACCATTTGGCTCACACAATACATGTTAGGTATAATCCGAAGAAAAAATCACTTACATATACCGTCTATATTTCATGACTTATAATTATTGATAATCAACAATTGTCAGACAGTAAAATATTATTGTTCTAAATGTTTATAATATTTTTGATTACTGCAGGATGACTACAAAACAGCAAAAACGGATTTTGTTCAAAACGAATTTTACTGAATTACATTGTTCTTATCTATTCTATAGTTAATTATATTATTTAACGAGTTTAGTAGAAACAGTAACATAACTATACACAAGCTTTGTATGAATAAAAATGTTGAGAACAATACCTAAATCATATATAACATTTAAAATGTACATATATATTTTTATGAAGAAAAACTAATATAATTCTGGGGTTCTGTTGCATAAAAATGGTGATCATATAACAATTGTGCTAACATTTTTATGTTTAACAAATACGATATTCAAATATATTTAAGAGGTAAATATTATATTAATGTACGTAACATTGATAAAAATGTGTGATATATAAATGATAAAGTTATAATATTTCACATTATTTCCATTGTTCAGGAAACATATTTTAAAGTTTCAAAAAATCGTAGTTTGGCTACTTTAGTATTTATTGGTTTTTTTTGAGAGCAAAATTAACTTGTGTCGTATATTATAGACAATCGTCAGTATAATGTGTATGCTAAATAGGTGGGAATATTATAATACTGAGGCGACAATAATATTTCCTTTATAATATCGCCACGTGAGCAGACAGGCCAGTCTCGTTGTGACTGATTGATTTGGCGAAAACTTAAGTACGACGGTCGCGCCTCTGATTGAATTAGTGATAATTTTATGTTTATTTTACACATTAATAAAAGTGTTTCCAACCTCTAAAAAACAAATTTAAATATTATTCAAAGACTCCTGTGTTCCTACCTTTTAATAAGAAAAGTGCAGGGACATAATATGTGGCCTGAATTCGAGGAGGTTTCCTTACATTTAACGGCTCTCCAGTATCTTAGGCAAAAGAAGTCATTCCAATATGAAGGAAAGGACGTAAAATCCATGTGTGCTTACCGTCTTACCTCAACAAAGCTAATAGTGTTGAATTTATAAAAATGTATAATAATTTAATTTAAAGCCTCAAAATTTATTCTACAGATAGTCATTAACTTAAAGCGTACGAAGTCAAGTAGGTTTTATTGTGTGTCATTCTTAAACTGGCCATACCACATTTTTATAACAAAAAAAAAATGATCTATTATTTGATTAAATTTTAAGATTTCATTTATAAGTTATAACCAATAAATACTTAAATTCAAATGAAAATGTAATAACAAAAAAATATTAATTTTTTCTTTGAAAAGTTCTTTGTATATTATAATCATTTCAAAGTGAATAAATTTAGATGTAATTTAAACTTTATAGTGTACAAAATACAAATAGCTTTAGAATATTTTTAACTTTTTACTGTCTATTATAATATATACTGGTTCAGTGGTTCTAACGAAATAAAAAAATGTTTTAGTGGTTCAATTTTAATTTATTAAATTAACTTAGGAATATAACTTACTTATAATATTCAATATTTTTCTAAAAATATATTAAATAGTATATTATAATTATTTATTGGAATATATTATATAGTCGTACAACTGTACAAGATTTAATTTAATTTATGAATTTTAGTACTAGTTTGATCATATTAATGAGTATAATATGCTTATGATTGATTATGAATAAAATTAAGAGGACGTGATACCCGCATGACGTGTTGTCTCCGTCTTACAAGTGCGTAACATAGCAAATTGTACACTCAGCAGAACACTTGTAGCTCCGTTAATATAAAAATTAAAGTGAATTGACCTCTTATAAAATCTAAAGAATTATCTAGGCAACCTCATAGGCTTTTTATTATATTTTTATTTTAACGCAAGTTATAAGTATTTTAAGATGTATAAACAATTTAAAATTTTAAAATACTCATAACTCGCGTTAAAATTAAAATATAATAAAAAACCTATGAGGTTGACTAGATAATTATCTTACCTTTAGATTTTATAAGAGGTCAATTCGCACTAATGTTTAAGCTAACGGAGCTACACGTGTTCTGCTGAGCGTAAAATTTGCTATGTTACGCACTTGTAAGACAGAGACAACACATGCAGGTATCACGTCCTCTTATAATATTCACAGTATTATTTGAAGTAACAATGTAATAACTCCGATAATATCAATTGACGTTCAATTATGCAGGAATGCCGACAATAAAATTAAATGACCCATTTCGCATGAAAATAATAGTATTATATGTTAACCGAATGCCTCCTAACAAAAGATTCCAGAGAAAAACTGATGCTCCCTTAAATCTTTGTGAAATACTATCACCACACACAGAGAGAACATCGTCACTTCTTTAACTTCTCAAAGAGACGAACCTCCTTCAAAAAATATGACATGAACACTTAATTTATCACATATAATTACATTATTCTAAAACTGTTTGTACCTACCTCATTTATTATCTTATGTACACCCTTTTGTTTTGTAAAAAAAAAAATAATAATTTTAATTAAATTGTAATAATATGTATTTCTGAAACGCCAATAACCCTGGTAGTTGAGGTGTATTTTTAAATAAAAAAAAAATAAAATAAAGAAAAATAAATAGAATTAAATATTTTGTTTACTATAAAATATTATCGTACAATCATAACATTTTAGTCGGAAAATAGTCATCTAAAAGTGGTTTCTTTTAAATTATTTCTTCGTATTATTTTTATTTTCACTTCTGTTTCATTATTTCTCTAAAATTTAAAATCCAACAAAAACACACCATGTATAATAACTAATAGGAAGTATGTCAAGTGCTTGGATTGAGTGTACAGTAGACACTTCGAGTAAATACGAGACATTTCTGTTCACCCCTTTTGAGTGATTTAATAACTGCGCGTGAGCAAGACAATTTATCGGGACGTGAAGCAATGTTTGCTGAATTTTGTAATTTACACATTATGATTTTCGCATAAGTATTGTGATATAATATTTTTTTTTATATATTTATAAAACTTTTCCACACCGATTTTCTGGAAAAATATACATGTGTCATTTAACCAATACTCACAATGAGCAAATAATAAGTCAGTTTACCTTATCGAGTTGTCTGAATGGAACCGTTTGGGTTACTCAGGATGAATATTATTTAAATGCTGTTCATGGGAAGTTTTTTTTTATTGTTATTAAATATAAGGATTTTTTTCATCAGTATTTATGTAATGAATCACAATATTAATGAAATCTAAGAAAAAATTCGAAAAATTATGATTTAGAATTTTTAAACATATTCAAAGAACTTTTACAACTACAAAGTTATTTTATTTATCCTTTCAAGAATGTAGTAAAATTCAAAACTTTCTATTTATTATAATTTATTAAACTATGCAAGAACATGATACTAATTTTGAACAAAATTGTTCAACATATCACTAAAAACTATAATTACATGCAATTTATTCAAAAATTATCAAACTATTTGTAAAACTTTATATTAATAAATACATTCTTAAGTTGATAAAACATGTTTACTGAGCCACATACAGCACAAGTTTCGAAATTAAAAATACATATAATTATGTAATACCATGATAGTTATATGAAACAAAATGATTGATGATAATACTTGAAATATTGATTCAAGGAATAAAATAATATTTTTCAATTCATTTCCAAAATATGTGTCCCTAGTTATTTAACTAAAAGTAATAAGCATGCTTTAAGAATCATAAACTATGTAATATAATACACAAGAGTATTTATTTTATTATTATTAAAATACTAGTTTACAATCATCAGGTTACAAACATTTAAAATGCATTACTTAATTTTTATCGCTTAGGTTTTAAATTTCAATGTTTGTACCTCCTGCGAAATTAATTATTATGTATCATAAATACTGATATTACAACGTTTGTATACAACGTTCAAATATTTTATATAATTTTAATTATTATTTAACATGTCTAATCATACAGTGTCAGGTCTTAAACACGTGTGTCTACAGTACAACCGCTGTTTTGAACATACCACAATTTTCCACGGTAGTAATAATTATTATTAAATAGGTACCCACATTCATTTTTTATTTAGAAAATCATTTAGTATTCAACACACCAATTTAAATTTGGACATTTAGTATTGTAATATTATTATTTTAACTATAATGTGATTAAATCAGGCAGTGCTCTAATTTTCCTATAAAACCGTTAGCAATTTTCAAAGTATACTTACACGTTAATAAATAGTGCGAAATAGTTGCAGGTTTAAAATTATAGGAAAAATTACTAAAAAAAAAAAAAAAATAGAATACGCCATAAATCATTGAAACGCCATTCATAAATCTTTCTTGCTCCGTTTTAAATTGCACATTTATATTATGTGATTGCATTTCATTTTGATAAACCGTATTAGTATTCCGAAAAATCAAAATTATAGTAAGTATTTAAATTTATATTATAATTTGTTTAAAGAATTAAGTGCATAATATGGAAAAAACATAATAAACAAACTTTATGACGTGAAATTTTATGTTCCACTTTCGACTGGTGGCGATGCCTTAATTTTAGTTCAATTTACGAGTATATCAACCAAAGTTGATTAATGTGTCCTAATAATGAACACACCTACGCCGATACACGAGTTGTACCTAAATGGCTGTATATAGATGGGTATATCGCTGATCCCATCTGGACTAAAATGGCAAAGTGTAATAATTTAGAGACCACGGTGCAGAAATGATCTCTCACGGTAAAGCGACGGCGTCAGGACCTAAGGGTGGATAATATTATGACTAATGAAATTTAGCCGTCGCCAGAAAGTCTATCAGGGCGACGGTTGAAACTTTGAAATGCAAATTCTGCAGTACCTACATCTACCCTGTTCCAAGAAACGCACATTCGTCTATTATGTTAAACTATTATTGTTGTACGACGCGCACAAATGCCACAGATGTTGTCATGTATGAGACATGTTGTTCATTGTGCGTACCAACACTTGAGAGTACATTGCATTTCGTTCTGACAATATATTTTACTCGGAGCATAGTTTGTAAAGAGATAAAAAAAATTAAATTTCAATCGTTACTCACTTGGCGTATCGGCCGCACTCGTTTACGAGCGCCACCGTTCCGTCTGACATGAGTCTGGGGTAGTTGCACCTTCGGAACGAGCTGAAGTACGCGTCAGCCTTGTCCATTAATCGACCCTGTAAATAAATAATAAAATCATTTTCCATTGTCCCGTAAAATATAGTTATCACGAGTCATGACTATAGACCCGTTTTAATATACAATATTGTCTATGATGACGGGTATAATATGATCAATCAAAATGAAAAAAATTCACTTGTGAAGAATATCATATCAAGTATCAATAAAATCGTGATATAAATACATTTATGCGAATATATTACATCGTGTTAACAAAAATACAACAAAAATCATAAATTATATTAATGTGTCTGTTAACACAAATATATGTTTAACATACGATTCACCATGTTTTCGGTGACATATCGGATTTTTTGAAAGTGAGCAATCTCACAGCAAGGAGGCTCAATAGTTCATTACAAAAAATAATTTATAAGTTCGATTTTTTTAAATTTATTTAACCTATTTTATTCGTTCTGGTTGATTTTCTAATTATAATTATAATTTGATGATAGTTGAAATAGTAAAATAACTGATGTATGAACAACGTGCACTCATTTTGATATTTATAAATATTATTGTACACATACATGATTATTATTTATGACATAGTTATTGAATATCTAAATACATAATAATAGTAATAATATACCTGAGTATATAAATACTTATATATTATTATTATACATATATGTTATTATATACGTATATATATATATATTATTTATATAAATAGAATTAACTTACAGTATATATTAAAACGAAGCTCCGTCTCACAATTCCATACTAATTATTAAATATCAATTAATAGTAAAAAACACTATTAATAATTTATAGTAATAATATACATGTACCTAAATATGTATTATTAATACCGTTTTTTTTAAAACATAAACGTAATGTAATATTTTCTTATTTAATATACAGTTATACTACTTATAGGGTCTTATTAGGTCTATGAGTTGAATTACAATCATTATTTACGGGGTATTGGATCAACACAAACGATAATTAGATAGGTGCAGTGACCATTTTGAGAAAAATATTTGTTTTTTATATTAATTGTTTGGTACCGCTTTAAATTATCCATGAGCATAATTTTGGTACACATTTTTCAGCGTTTCAACAAAAAGTTTCACTTCAAAATGTTAAATAATAATATGTAAAACTGAAAATCCTAAATAAACGCCATGAGTAACATATATTTTTTCTTCAATCTACCTATAAGGATTATTCGGTTATAAGACTCGCCTTCTGCTGGTCCCAAAGTGAATATTATAAACAGTCTTTAATGACTTACTATTTGCACTCTTATAGCCTACGTGTATAAGCTATACGAATACGATCTGTGTAAATAAATATGCGATAATATATATTTTATACCCACGCGTTCGGGTTTTAAAGAACAAAATTAACAACGGCGTATTTGCATACACGTAATTTTAATTTTTAAATACCCATAATACGTGGATTCTGAGTACCAATACGCCATGTATTTTTAATATCCGTAGAAAACCGTAAACTCTAAATTATAAATGAGTTCGATTAAAAGTATAGCATGTAATGTGAATATTTCGATAGGTACATGAACTATTGATGAACATTAATTGTTCAATGGTAGATTTTAATATTTTATTCGCAGTGCAAACTATACATAAATTACTTATTATCTGTTATAATACTTTAGGTTAGGTTTACTAAAAAGGTACCTAAAAACATATTTATTGATTTTGATTATTCATTCGAATTCGTAACTATAATAATTTATCTACACTATTAAACATGTTTGAAAAATAATTATAAATATTAAAACAAAATAACAATGTTAGATTATCAAAAAGACAAGTCAACTTCAATGTGGATAGTTAGAAGCTGCCATCACTAAGTAACTGCTAAGCCTCTTGAAAAAAATCTCAGTTAAATTATCTCTTGCAAATAGTTATTATATTGCGAAAATGAAATTCCCGATGAAAATATTTCTACAAAAAAATATTATTTTATAAAAATGTAATTAACAAAATAAGATCAATTAAAAAATAAACCATACAAAATATTGGTTAGTTTATGAACTTTGGTTTTGTTCTAACTATCTAATTATTCTATTAAAACATTGTTATTGTAGGTCTTGTACATTATTACACTAGGCTTATCGAACATTCATTTTTAAAACTGAAATATGCTTTTTTTACCTATTTTTAGTAATCAAAGTAGATGTAACTGTTGAAACTATCTGTTTACATTGTTTGTATACATAAAAATAAAGATACGAATTGTAGACCTAATATCAACCAAAATAAAAATTGATCCCACTGATTATCCCACTGACCATTTGTCGCAAGTTATTCATTCTATCTATGACGTGTGCACTTAAAAACAATAATTATTTTTAATTATGGTATCTAAATGTACAATCCTACAATTGTATTTTGTTACCACAAAAATGATATTTTCGATTGGAAGTATTTCTTCTAACGATATTTACCAACCACCACCAAAGTTATAAAAAATATTATAAAATCAAAATAACATTTATACATAACAAACTAATTAAAAAATAAACAATGTGTAACCACCATATCCTTGATGAAAAAATCTATTCAAAAACATTGTAAACGCTTTTGTTTTAAAAAATGTCTCACAAAAAAGTGTGAGCACAATGAATTTTTCAACGTAAACAAAATAATTATGATTTCATTATTGTTAACTTTAAAAAACTGTAAAATGGTTTTTATTTTTATCTCATAAGTTATATTCTGTCGTCCAAACGCCAGGAAAAGTAATTTCTTTAACTTTTGTTGTTTTCCTTTTAAAAACATCTGGCAGTAAGCGAAATAACCATAAATATATATATAATACATATACATAGTTTTTCATAAAAAAAATTAACTGTTCAAAAGTTTATTGACACCCAAAGTTTTGTAAAAAAAAAACACCTCAAAAATGTAACAAGTAGAAACGAAACACTATAAAAAAAAAACCATAATTATTCTTTTTAATATTTATTATATGCATAATCTGAATATATTAACATATAATATAATAAAGCTTATAATATGACTGTCTTATGACACGATGTAAGGTTTTAAGCAAATTATAATTGCTTGATATAATCAGAAGTAAATAATTTATTATTTCTCTTTTTGATTGATTATTTTTTGGAAAGATTATTTTAAAACAATGAAAACAAATTATTTGAGCAAAAAATGTATGTCTTGAGTTTTCTGGCTTTTCTATTTGTATTTATGATTGAAAACCAAAAAATATACTTCAGAAAACATTGTTTATGTTTTGAGCAAATGTATTATGCAATAAAATAATCACAGCTTCATATAATTCATACTTAAATTATTTGAGGTATTTAAAAAAAAATATCATTTTTTCATATTTCGCTCATTGAAAATTACATTTTTTAAAACGTTTACTCATTATTCTGAGTACGTACATACACTTTTTTATTTTATTCACCAGTTTAGTTAAATCCGTTTATTCATACACTGACAACTCGTAGAAACACAGTCAAGTAAAATTTGTGGCGGTCCCCTCTTTGTAATAATATAAGCGGATTTCAATTTTTCTCACACGTATATAATTGTTTATTGCTTTTTAATATGCCGTGATTTATGCTCATTGCTTTTATATGTTTCGAAAACAAGTGGGAGAGCAAATCGAAATAATAGTCCAACGACCAGTATTCTGATATATTTTTTTACCATTTTTTTTTACTTAATGTAGAGAGTAGAGTCATCGAGTAAAAAATACGAACCTATACACTAGAAAATATGAAATATTCAATAAATTGCATACTACATGTTTATTATAAACATGGAGTTTTGCGGTCACTACAGTTTTTCCGTTGGGGCAAAATTGTATTTTTCATCACTTCGAGATCCAGTCACGTACTGCTTGTTGAGAAAACAAACAAACAAACGTTTTTGTTCCTCCGAGTGTAGCAATAGCAGTAGTGAGGCCACTTATAAGTATATATTATGTACCGTAACCGTCGCCATCGGTGGCAGTATACCAATGGCTTACTTGTTTTATACTGGAGTGTAAATATTTTTCATGACATTATTACGAGGGAAAGCAGAACAAAGGTAGAGAGAAAAGAGCAAGTAATAGGTCCCTCATAGAAACCTCAAAAACAATGGTGAAACGACAATAATTTAGAGCTTAAGGTCAACAGTAATTAGAATTTCCTTTTACCTCACAATATTGTATAAGTAAATAATTATAATATTTGATGATAGTTCAAAAGTTATTGACCCATATTTTAGAATACACAATACCTAATAATATTGTAATCCAAAAATGTAAACCGAAGAGGCGTCTACTCTGGGAAAGTTTAAAAGGAAATTGGGAATTTCACAGTTCACGGAGTCGTTGTGGGGTGTAAAGGACGGGTTTGTTACTTTAGGAGTCGATAATATTTTCTATCTTAACACAAAAAATGTAAATCTAAATTTTTATAAAATCAAATGAGTTATTCTATTCACAATTGTGTAGGATAGACATTCATATTTCAGCAATTTTTTAAATTGTGATCTAATAATAAATAAAGATAGCAAAACATATTTAATATAAAGTACATTTTGTTTGTATACATAATACTATAATAATATATAAGTATGCATACAATTTAAAGGTATACTTATAACCAAACTTTTTACTACATATTTAACTAAACATATTTACATAACATTTTAATATATTTTATTATTATATTTACCAATTGTCAACTGAACATACATTGTTTATTTGCACTTGATTAATGGCTAACACTTTATCGTATTTTATTTTGATTGTATTTATTAATTTTATATGAATACCTAATAAATATTAACAATAAAAATTAACATGGTATACATTTTTAATAATTTACTGTCAGTTGATAAAAATGAATTAAATTGAAATAATGTTCTTCTCAGTTATTATCAGCAATAATTCAAGTTAAAATTATTAACACACAACAAATATTAAGATTATGATTTATCAATTATGTTCACTGAACACTATAATGTAATATCTATAATGTATTATCATATCCCTAAACAAAAATGTTAGATACTTGACCTTATTACAACCTATTAGAGAATAAATATAAAAAAGAAGTTGATCGAAGATTCTATATTAAATGTATTTAAATTATTAAATGATGGATCAAATACTAAGTTATTTATCAAAGGTTCGCTATTCAAGTAAGACTCGTGCATGAATTAAAAATTTAATTTATAAGATGAACAGATATTATATAAACCATATTATTGAGATTCAAAGAGTGTTTATTCTTCATGGTATGCGTTTGAGCCACTATATTAATTGGTTAAATTTAATGGATGCCATCATGAAAAAAATGTTATAACTATCATCTTAATTTTTTTTTCTTTAATATTTCAAGTTTGATTCTTTAGTTCCCCTCCATAGTTCACGAAAAGTTATCATTAAAAAAAAGTTATTAAACATTTACGACAAGTTGTATAAGTATTTAAGTTTGAAATCGCATTTGGTAACAACACAAAAACAAATTAAAAAATCGATTTATTTTAATGAGCGTCAAAAAGTACCTTAAAGTTTACCGGTTTATGAAAGGTTTTTCTGTGACTGTTGCCTAGAAATAAAATTGCAAAAAGTCGATACCTATATTTATATACAAATATAATATATATAATATATATCTACCCTTGAATTATGATAAACATAAAATTATTACTTTTTTACTCAGTAGAAGTCCTATATTTAATAATTACCAATTTGGTAACCATCATCTTGAAATATGTTATTATATTACTCATTTAGTTATTTGTTTTGAATTTGATCGATCTTTCAAAATAAATCACAAATTGATTATAAATAAAGCGTACAAGATGTTGGGTCTTATTAACAGAAATACTAAGGACTTTAGAAATCTTTTCTGTCTAAAAACTGTATACAAGTACTTTAGTTAGATCTAACCTTGAATTTGGCTTCTTAATATGGTCTAATAATATTATTCTACGTACTCAAATGAACTTAATTGTATCCAATTTAAATTTCTTAAAAGGATTGCTTATGTTACTCATTGTGCTATTTCTAGAGATTCTTCATTTTGGTTCAAGACTCCCCATAGGTATTGATTCTCTTTCAATCAGGCGTGATTTTATTGATATTATGTTTACTTATGATATTTCAAATAGCTATATAAATTTCCCAGCTATTTTTAATTTAATTGGATTTAGAATTCTTAGTAGGAATGCATGAATTTCTGATTTGTTCCATATATCTAAATTTAATACAAATTGTGGCAAGAACTCATTTTTCACAAGAGCCCTTTTTAATGCCAATACAATTTCCACAGTCTTGGATTTTTTATTTTATTTCGTCGAATTTTTAAAACTAAAACACTGTTATTTTTACAACATATTTAATAACTAATTTTATTTTTTTATTTTATTTTATTGATATATTTATTTTTCAGTCTTTTAGTCAATTGTATTTATATTTATCACTTAATTATTTTTATTGTGCCAAATATTATGTCATGTTTTTTTATCTTGTTAAAGGGCCTGTGCCCGTTAATTATTAATAAATAAATAAAACATTAGAGTATCATAATAAATTGTTGGAACTTATTATTCTTAGGTAGGTATAGATGGTTTTAAATGAAAATAACAATAATTAAAAGTGTCTACAATAATCTATTATTATTTTTATTTACAAACGTTATAATACAATTAAAAACGATTATTTAACACAATATTATTATTGTTTTAATTTAGATAATAATACAATTAATTTAATATTTAATACATTAATAACACAATCTTAAACTTCTTAACTGTAATTTGATTTGTTAAAGAATTTAATCTTTCTTAATTTAAATAAATATTTTACTATATTTGAAAAATATAACTCCTATACGATTTTTAATTAGGAAGCTATTGGTTTTATTATAATTACATTTTAGAAATGTTTATACATTTTTAAAATAGATGATGTATTCACTATGTATTTATCAGTCATATACAATATTATACCTATTGGTTATATCAATGACATTTTGAAAATTAAGCAAATATTGAACATTAAACTTATTAATGTTGATATTATTACCTACAAAGTATAAAATCCTATAATAATAAACATTTTTTAACCTTGTTAACTAATTGGTTTTTATGGTTATTTACATTTACATAAAAAATAATATATTAATAGTATATTTTCAGTTTTAGTACATTATAAAAGAATAAAAGATTCAACCGATTAAATTTCTAAAACGGATCCATTATATTATTATATGTCTGAGTAAAATGACCATCCACACAAAACAATTGCAGTCCTGGGTCAGTAATAACCAATTTCTACTGTCTCCGGTGAAAATCACATTATCCATTAGTATTGGGGTGGGAGTTGTGACTGGGAAGATAACAATAAAGAAGGGTTGCCGGTGGCCGTAAATAAAAGTCCGGGCCATATCAGATGACAGGAAATCTCCAAGACCAAACCTCTTAAGTACTCGGTTATTGTTTTTCTTGTTTCGTTACGGTTCGCTTTGAAGGAAATCTATTTCTCGTTTTGTCCTACCCCATATCCTATCCCACCTTTGTAATAGCGCCGAGAAATATATTTGTTCGAAGTATAAAATACGTGAATCATCGATGTTCACCAGCGCTGGTGACAGTCACCGTTCATATTATGTAATTTCGATAAGTGGTCACGACTATTATATTTGTTTATAATTGTTCCGGAATATTTAAAAACAACCTTTTCTCTCATTCTCTCCGTTGATGAGCATAATAATATTATATACAATTTAATTATTACGCTAATCAAATAATACATAAAACCCCAAAACAAATTTTTCATAGCTCTGCAGAACAAAGGTAATTCTAATCTCAAAACACACACATTAATATATTTTATGTACCTATGTAAATTTTACTTTATTTATTAGCCTATTTTACTACCTATATATCTTGTACTTGAAGGAAAAATATATGTGTTTCGGTAACATTACTGGGCTTTGAATTATATCTAACGGATGTAATGACATTAGGATTTTACCCTTAATTATTATCAATGAACATTAATGAAATTTCATACTTGTCATTATGGACCATACAAAAGGACCCAGACCGGTCTATATTAATATGGAGTTACTGGTTTAATTGTATTCGAAGACCCAATTGTTCCCCAGGCTTTTGGAACTGCTGCAAATATTTTATTTGAACATTTAAGTATTCTGCTCACCATCTAACATATTATCTGTACCCGGAACCATGCACGAAATATCTTCCAACAACTGTGTATAAGGTACACATATATACATCACGCTGTTTATTATCAGTGAAATTCTATAGTTATATTAAACATAACTAATTTCGATTTTAATAATTATTATACAGAACAATGATATAAGTATTATGCCTGAGGGGAAGACTTTTCGCATGAGAAAAAAACTTTAGGGTGGACTGAATATACATTTTTTTACTATAGTTAGGAATAAAATATAGGCCAAAACGATTTGAAAAACTAAATTAAAAAGTTTAAAAAAATTTTGAAAACTATATACTACGAATATTAAGGATATAATTTATCTGTCCTATACCACAAAAACTCAATATTATTGCTACAGTTTAAGTCACATACACTTAGACTACACTATTCACATGAAAAACACACATTTTTGAAACATGAAAAACCTGCACTAATTGAAAATGTTATATAGATAGTATAGATACATACCACTTTAATTATTGTTTGTTAAAATAAAACAACATTAGGCTTATATTGTACAAAAAATAAATCATATAATAATCTTTATTTTTTATTTAGCAATAACATTGGAATAATAATCATAGAATATACTTCAATACATTTGAAAATATTAAATGTAAATATATACATAGATATACGAATTTACACTATAAAAAGTTATTGTATGATATATTTACGTATAATTGTTTTATGTCGAGTGCGTTGGATTTAATTTCCAAGAACATGTCATATTACTATGTTTTGTAACTATTAGAAAGGGCAAGTAAATAGCTAAACTTTACAACTTTGATGATTAATTATTTATTTATTTCTACCCGTATTTTTTTTTTTATAGGGAGAATACCTGAGACATCATTGGTCATTGGGTGTGGGGTGGTACGGTAGGGAGTTTTTTGTATAGGTTTTAGTAAGTTTTTTGTGTCGGTAGGATTGTAACACGAGTTTATGTATGTGTAGCAAGGACGTGTTGCTAAAAACCCGGTCGGTCACCGATCTGGGAGCTAGCAACGTCGGCCGGCACTTTACTCAAAACGTTTCCGCAGATTTAGCGCAAGACCGCACCTCACCAAGGTCACTTCTGAATGTATTATAAATTATTATTAATAATAAGAAAAACAAATAATTTATTATGTAACAGCTACTATAATATGTAATTTTGTTAAGTCAGTAATAATTGTATTCAAAAGGTTTTCAAAAATATCAACCAGTTTTTGTATTTATACGAGTATTTCATGAGTTCAAATATGTACATATTGTACTCAAATGTTTATCAATTAAAATGTAGATACATACTTTCACTTCTAAATAACATTTCTGTAAGACCCATTTAGCTTTTGGTCAAAGTTCTAACATTAACCCGATCTTAGTTTGGGACTTTTACTTTCCGCTCGACCACTGACCAGGTATACAAATGTATAGGTAGATGCTATTTAGTACCCACTAAAAAACAATTGCACTGAACTTGTGTTTCTGAGATTGTTTATAAGTATTAGATCATGTATGGCATGATAGCTTATTATACAAGCTGAAAACCCTTCATTCAAATGTATCTGTCAGTACGTCACTTTCAAATTCTTTACGATTATTCACACTTAGACAGAGATACCAGTGTTATAAACTCAGGCATCAACCTTAATAGTATTTAATTTTCTGTTATTTACAAAATGTTTGACTTTGGCCGTGTGATGACTATCACCCCCAAATACATTGGTGGCCACTGGCCAACTATGCTGATGAAAAGACGTTAATATCAATTAATGTTAATCCATACGTAGTCCAAAGTAATCTACAAAATCAACTTAATAGTCAGGAAGACTGGCTCACTAAATGAATGTCTTAAGTAAATCAAAATAAATCCACTCATACAACCTTTACTTTCAAACTGTGTGTTCCCGTGTTCTAATGTAACTCCCTGTGGTAACCTAATTCCCCCTTTACCAACAATAAAATATCTTGCACAGAAAAACGTCTAACTTGGTCTCAACACATTAAATCTAAGGGACTTTCTTTTAAAATAACCATCTGCGTATGCTTAAAACTATACTATATAATTATAAACACAATTCTCTAGTTAAATTAAACCTCGTATGGATATAAAACTCTTTTAAAAACATTTATTACTTTAAGACTCCGGTTGCTGTGGTATGCAAAACAAAAAATATATTACAAATAAAATTCTTTGTTTTTTAAACTGTAGCTCAATAAGAAAACTATTTCATTCCACTCCCTAATTATTAAGTTAAACATAACACACAGATTCATAATTAAAAATACAGTATATGAAGATGCCAAGTGCTAAATGATATCATAAACGTATATTATGTCATCCGAATCCACTTATTAAAAATGTATTCTCTTTATCAATTCCCGGTTATCCTCGCAGATTCCCGAAGTGTAATTAATGGCATCGTTGATATCTTGGCGTCTTGCAATAATGATTAATAAGCAAACGCAATAGAAAGTGCCATTAATGATTGGCATTTTCATCACTTTTCCTTTATTTTCCTTGTCATGTTTTTCTACTTGCTTATTACATAGTATGATTGTTTAAATTTGATATAAATAGTATATGTTAGCAATAAAAAAAAAAATTAGGTTATTTATTATTACATATCATTTTGTGACTATGTGACAGTTTTATTTCTATACAATTTAAATAATGTACCAAAACTAAAAGACCTTATTCAAATATTAACATGCACGCAAATCAAAAATAAATTGTCCAAAATGTATAAATGTACAAATCGTTAAAAAAATATTCACATTTTAACTATTTTCATATCTGCTGAACAATAATTTGCAACAACTTGAATTACGAGTATGATTACATCAAATTTTAATTAAAATATGATCAAATAATATAATTTATTTAATAATTATAATGTAAAATATATACGCATAATGAGAAATTTACTAAATATACGTAATATTATATTCGAGTAGGTATAAATTGTATAATACACAAAGTTATTAATAAATACAAAAGTATTTGTGATTAGCGAATATAATTTAAAATTGTACAATGGTTCTAGTTTAATGACATAGCAATATATCTACTGTACCTAATAATTGCAGTTAAAGCTTTAAAAAGACTTGTTATATCAGTTAAACAAATTTTAAATTTAAATTTTGAGGTAAACTATTATAATTTCGAGTTTGAAATAATTTTATCATAATATTTTTATTTTTATTATATTATACTGTACATGCTTACGCTCTGAATATTTTTTGTATAACCTATGTAATTAATTACAAATTTTGGATGACATTCTTGTCGACTCAAAGAGTAAACTTTTCATAAAAACATCGATAAACTAAAAAAACCTAACTATATGCTATAAACTATGAACTTTTTTTAATAGCTTCGAATAATACAGAACACTATATTTTTTCAAGAGAAGAAAGGAAATGGAAGTGTTTCTTAAAAGTATGTTATTATTATAAATCAACAAACAATCACTTAATGTAATTATTATTTATGAATATATAATACATGCTATTAATAGTCATTATTATTAGTTTTATAATTTTAAAGTGATTGCAGAATGCTTTTAACCCAAACCAATGTATTTTTATTTTTTTGAATTAGTTTCAGAACTTTATAATTTGAATATATTATATACAAATAAATTGAAATATAATCTTCAAATACATGTAAAATGTAACTGTCGTAGTCAAATTTGATGTATAGGTATTTTTCATGATAATTGAAGTTTTTAATTAAATTCAGGCTTTCATCAATTTTAAAATCAAAAATCAAATTTATGCCACCCAAGTCATCTCGCGTTGATCGTATTACAGAGTATATATTATTGTTGATCTTTAAAATCAACATTGAAACTTCTGACCATTGCATATTTATAAAACCGAATAACATTTATCATATTATTTATCTAAACAAATACCACTATTTACATTCCTATGTGGTAAAAGTAAACACAGTATAACAAATATTATGCATCTTGGTGTGACTGTGACGATAAGACATCATACTTTATTTTTATTTTTATATATCTCTAAATACGTCAAATGACGCACAAATTATTGGCAAAAAAAATCTGCCGAAAGTCCGTTATTTACTGGGGGGGGGGGGGGCGTTTCCTCAGGCCCCCGCGGGAAATTGAATTTTCCTGGGTACCCGATGTCAAATAAATTCAAACAAATAACGTACTAAATATTGGCAAAAAAAACTCGTGAAAATTGATATGTGGGGAAATGTGCGTGTCAACTGGTATGTTCCGGCAATAAGCTCGTTTTGAAATTAGAAACTGTTATAGGTCAAAGTTAACTGTCAGGTTAATAAATACATGGAGAGGGTATGAGCCATTTTCCCTTAGATTAATCATCGCCGTTTGCTAAAGCGTCAAAACCATGCATGAGTCTCAATTATACCTTCTAAACCGCCCAGTCACATACTTATGATGTAGAATTATAAGACACTCTTACTCTTCTCAAACTCTCAAGCGGGAGAACTTTATTTTTTTTGTGGTTACTTGTGCTATAAATTAAAAAGTGAAAAAATAAAAGCGAATCAAATTAATATCGAAAAGGTCACTATATTTGACCTTTATTTTGTTTTTTTTTTCATAGAACTTAAAAACAAATAGTTATTTTTGATTTCAAAGCCACACTCCATTTTATATTATTTGTATGCTATTATATCATTACTTAAAACAAAATACAGAGTAAAAATATAACTCCATTAAAAATGATTTTCTTTTCTTTGAAAAATAACGATTTTAATTTAGGTTTATAGAATTGTAGACAAAGCAAAACGTTTGTGAATTTAAATTAAGTGTTGTGTTTTAATTCCTTGGAGATTTATGTTCTTTACCGAATCATTATGTTGTGCATTCATTATCTTGTCACTAATTCGTTCTTACTTCTTTTTTAAACTTAATTGCCATGCACTACTATCTTAAACTATCATTCCCATAATTTAAATGTTCAATCTTTAATTTACACTAACATCTTCATAGGAAGATAAAAAAATGTTACATTTTTTATAAATCACGTTTCACAAGATTTTTGGAGAGCTGAAATATTTTGGCGCTTTATAACTTCACCTGGATGTGGTCTAAGTCTTTTATCTCTACACATATCTTCATTGCAGTAACACATGTTTTGACATAAGCAGCTTTCACAATTTTTATCACAACCTTACTGGTATAACTTGGCTTTCTTCAATGAATCTTACTGGTGTATACAATCTTGTGAATTTTAATCATACAATAATTATTTGAAATTTATTGCATTTTTTCATTTTTCATTTTGTTAAAGACAATACAATTTTTAACTAAAATTAAGTAATAGCAAGATACTATTAGTGAAGAAATTAACACAATATTGAAAATCTAATAATTTACATTAATTTAACAAACAATTAGGTATTTGTTTTTCATTTAATTGTTATACATTTACACTATATGAAAAGAGTTTTATTTATAAAAATAAAAAAGATGAATTTCAATTTAATTTTTGTCATCTTCGGTGCTGAGCTTTCAAAATTCAACCGAATAATAATTACAATTTATGCTTACAATTAGTATTAAATTACCAATTGCGTTCGATAAACTTAGAAGGACAAACTATTTTCGGGTACTCTTTTGGGTAAATCTCGTGGGATTGAAATAAACTTGTAGTATACTAACTATTGATTTTCAAAAGTGAAGTTTAAATTTCACTATATTTTGGTAAATTTCCTCAAGTACCTATATAGTATTTTCTGAACAGTTTTCAAGCCAGTTGTCAAGACGTGAAATAGTATACAACTATATAAGATAAATATTATATTGTTATGTTATCTTAGAATATAATTTTAAAAAATGTCTTAATAGACACATATTTGCTGCAATATAATAGCTTCAATTAGTACATTTTAATAACATATTATAAATTCCAATAAAACGTATACAAACGTATTTAGACTTGACAGTTTTTGAAACTCATACCATGAACGTAATACAGTATTTTATAGTCAAGAGTAATCCGTGCATATTTTTATCAAATATTAAATAAATCATCAATTAAATCTTTGTTTAAAATTATAATTAATGAGCGGGTACAGATAACGAAAATTCTTAGAATATTTTAACTCGAAATTTGATTAATACCACGATAGAACTTTGAATAAATGCAATGATTGTTATTAAACAGACAACTGCATTGCGGATGACAGCAAGTTTCCACCGACGTACGAGTTAGTACTATGACATCCGTACATACCGGAAACGTAACTCCAAATCGTTCCACACTCATAATCGAACAAAGAGTTTTTCCAGCATTAAATAATATTGTACCGACAATAATATTTACCACAAAGAATATTGTGCAGTCTTATTCTTCAATGTATTATTTTTAGTGTTTAAAAATGTCATGAAATATTTCAATATTTTAATAAAATTTATTTTATTTATTTTAACATCCATTTGTCATTAATTACTGTTTTCGTTCATATAATTAAGGTATCATGTTCTTTTTCATTCAATTCTCGAAACACTGTGCATTTTTGCCTTATGTTTACCCATGTTGCTCAAATTCTGTACTCGATAAACGTTTGTATACAAATGAACATTGAATCATGATAATATTATATTTGAATAAATATTTAGTTTGTATTCACTACACACTAATACGCCATAAAATAAATAATTTTATGATAAACAAAGATGCGCCAAGTATAAAAACCTATGTTTTAAATTAAGAAAAGAAAGTAATGACAGTCACCTACAGTGTTTAAAAAGAGACTTGCAATAATAATTGGTCATATAATAAATTATATTAGCTTGTATGTATTCAGTTACATAAATAGTATCATTGTTGCATCGTCGTCATAGATAAGCAGATTCCTGGGAAAAAATCAAGTTTAGCTATAAATAGTCGAAAACAAGGCTGTAAGTTAGTATCATCAGTTATATCACTAATATGTCGACAACTAATATACTACAACACTCAATGCATTAATATCTTCAATGTTTCACTATTTTGATCATCATGTAGATTTCAAACACTAGTAATAATTTTACATAATAATGTATTACACACGACAATTTCTTTTTTTTTAATTATAATATATCTATCCAGGGATTAAGCGATAATAATAAAGTTATATGTTTATTGGTCATTCATAATAAAAATAATTTATTATTTCTCTAGAAATATAAACATAATATTATATATGTATAATGTACTACACAGTACACATAAAATCATCAGTGGAAGGTACTCCATGTGCTTCATGACTCAAATACGATAATTGTGTATAAACATTATTTAAAATTCTATTTTAAAATAAAAATATGTGTCGACATTTGGTGGCAGAAATGTTCTTGGATATCAATTCCATTTGATTTATTTATTTTATTTAAATAATAGCTGCATATTATGTTTTTTATTGTTAATATTAAATTTATTAAATTCATAGATTATATTCTAGTGTTTAAAATAATGTATACATAAAATAAGATAATTTTATTAAATACATATATAACTTAATCAGTACGAATTGTAAGATAGAATCAATGGCTTTGACATGAGGCGCTATAAATACAACAAAAGTACTAAAAATGACGTTAAAAAAATTGTTTTATTAATATCTTATTTAAGATAACTGTAACAATTACATTTAACGGTGTAAACTATTATTTAATTAATTTAATACTTAATATTTCAATAGAAAGCTATATTTTTACTTAAGTAACAAAATATGTAATTAATTATGTTTATGATGGTAATTTAATGATTAAAATTAAATACCTAGATAAGCATTGTATTTTGTTGTTATAGCATCAAGTTGAACCTAATCTATCGTATATTTTACAACCGATACTTATACTATTGTAACGTATTTGGATAAATAAATAAAAAGCAAATTAAACTATTTTATGTTCAGGATCATTTTCCAAATGCAACAGTATCTTTCAAGTGACAACACTACACCCACCCATGACGCCCACCCAAATTTGTATTCACTATTTACGTGCAGTGAATTTCCGCTTTTTGAAGATTGTTTTTACTTTAACTACTCCGCATTGACATAAGGGATTTTTCGTATAATATATAATGTGATATGTAATTTCAAATGATTCATCAGACAATGTTTAAGTTTATGTAAATAATATTCTCGCCAGAACGTAAAGGAAATTGTAAATATGTATATTATTTAAGCCAAGAATACTGGAATCGAATCTTGTGTTTACTCTAAATATATAATCTAAAATCTAATAGTTTAAAAAACAAATGTGCATTTAATATTATTAAGCATATTATAATTTTAAATGGTTATCTGTTAGGAACGTATAATTATTTAATTACTTATTATTTCTTCATTTAATGCGAGTTAATCGTAGTTTTGAATACCAATGTTTTGAGTGCATTTAAGCATAATATCTGTTTTGTCAATAAACTTAAGTAGACATTTAAATGCAATCGAATATAATAAACAAACCAGAAACAAGACATTTTAAATTTTAATTGGTAACTTCGTTGCTCTTTGTTTTCCATTTACCATTATTGACTTTTCTTTTTAATTTTTTTTCCATTCTTACATCTAATGATATTTGTGCTGACCAATGTGAGTATAACGCTAATGAGATGATTTTAGGGCAGCATAGGTAGTTCTCTACGAATGAACCTTGTAGCTATTGACCAAAGCACTCTATTTCGTGGTAAAATAATTATTTTCCGCACCGACATTTATGGAGAAGAGAAATTAAATGGAACTTGTGTTGTAGATGATTTATTCTAACCACAACCCTCTAGACCGCTACCGCTAGGTACCATTACTAACGCACCAGATGACTTATTTTAAATGACAGGTCCATTAGTCAGAAATACTCACATAACCGTATTTTGATTTATCAAATTCTATTTCTTAAAAGGAACTTTAATTAATGATTATGGTAAGATATATTTTATTTGTCTTATCAAGTTAAATTTTTAATTGTATATTCAGTAATATATTCATAAAAATATGTTCACTGACATGAAAAATATTCTGTGTAAACATATTGAACTCTACAATTTATAACTAATTATATTTAGCTTACGACTGTAATTTTCACTAGTACCTATTATGTGTAGTACAATTTAATACCATAAAACATTCACATTTCACATTATTTATCTAAAATACAGATACGAATAGATAAATAATTGAGTAACACAATTTCCAAATAAGTATCTATAATCAATAATAATTTGTCGGCTATAATATAGGTAACTTATAAATAAAATATCAATCGTAAAACAGCCAGAAGCCGTTACAAAACATTTTAAAAGATTAAGGTATAAGTTTTTTTTATGCGTTTTGTCAGAAAACACTTTTTCGGTACCTAATATAAAAGCTCCAAAACCTTCACATAGCGCATATTTTCGACATTGAAAAACGAACTAAACCTGTATGATAGGTACTTCAAAAAGTTAATTTTTAAACATTTTCAACGATTTTTAAAAAAACCAATCTATATAGGTACATATAACTTTATCAATAATATATTATTTTAAATTCTCATAGAAAGTTATGTATAACTTATATGTAATACGTGTAGAGATTTGAATTTAAAACATCGTTGGTATAAAATTGCAATTTCACTAGAATGTTTATTATACACATATGGTATCAAATTATTTTGTACAGGTTGTATGAAAAAAAAATATTAGTTAATATTATATGAGAAACTTTATTTGATATTTAAGAATACAATTGACTACCCATGATTTGTAACTACAATATTTTTAAATAAAACCATTTCTTGTCACTAGGTGTATACGAAGATTGGTAGCATGACTTTAATTATTAAATTAGCCTAAAAAAATTCTTGTATGATTGTGATTTTCAAAATGTTTTCTCAAATTATTCAACCATTTTAAAATTACTCATAATATACAATATTTTTTTAACCATTGTTCAATTTCTGATAATTCAAGTTGCTAGGTTTCAAGTATAATACTGTTATTACACCGGTAATAACTATACAAAAAAAAAATAATAATAACAGTAATAACATCCTATTAGTTGTTACTTTTGGAAGTTGTTGACATATATGTATGGATGTACCTGCATAATAATTGCTTATTATTAGTACGATTATTATGAATGATATAAATTATAATATAAATTTTTATCACACCTACGTGAGTGTAATATGAAGGTATTAATCATAAAACAATTGATAAAATTTTCGTTCTATATTATTCAAAGTCTATATTATATTTTATGAATTATCAACAAATATTTTAATAATATTGTATAGTTTTATTTTTGAAATAACAATGGATACGATAAATAATGATTTACATTATTAATATACGTAGGTATCTAACAATTTTAAAACATTAACAAAACAAATATATTTATTATAAAATATTAAACATAAGTTATTGTCACTAGTTTGTATTTATCTTATTTGGAATTTGAGAAGAGAATATTTTCATGAAGATCACAGAGTCAGAATAGAAGGGTTACCAATATTATTTACAGTAATAATATTAAATAATATATACTTACATATTAATATATTATTATAAACAACACTATTATAGTACTTATTACAAGCAGCACTTATAATAATTGTTTGTTTTAATCATTTAAATTGTTTTTTTTTTTGGAATGTCATTGCAATGTGTGAATAAAACAATGATAACGAGATATAATAATATTGTAAAAATATTCCGTGGCCAATGTTCGGCCAACAGAACCATAATTTCTGTTTTGAACCCCGAAAACCGACCAAAAATGATTTGCGGCAGCGCAGCTTTTTATCCGACGAACAAGTAATAATATTATATATAGGTTAACGGCTGCACGAGGGACTTTTGTTGATTGTTGTACAGTAAAATTGTAACTCGAACGGGGTGTGTGACAAAGAGGGCGCGAATAAGGGGGAAAAATGTGTACGTAAAACAATGAGAAGAGGCAGCGATGGCGCGTGGAGTGTGTGGGTAGAAGAAAAAAGCGCTTGCTTGGTGTGAGAAACACGTGTGAATAATGCGTGGGCCAAAGGGTCGCAAAGGAGAAACACGACTGAAACAGTCACGGGTGCCAGACAATACTCCGATACAACAATAAGTTTCCGTTGATTTAACGATGCAACCGTAACAAAGCTCACGAACCCTTGTACTGGACAATTAAACGTGTGACCCTGATGATAATACCGCAGGCCACGAACACTAGTGCTATTACAAAATGTATTCCGTGGGTGACACCATACACCTATCGGTAAACGGAAGAATAATTAATACAATTAACATTTTAAGACTTAGATATGTTTTAGGGTTGGGCACAACCTTTTTTTTTTTATCATGAGGCTGATTTTCGTAACGCTTTGTTAATTGCCATAGAAACGCTAATCAACGATAGTAATTACCATAAAAATAATGATAACAAAAAATTATACTAAATTCCTAACAAAATGTAGCATGTTATTAGTTATTTTTCTTCTGAGCTATCTACACAACACCTCATCTACGGATTTCTCAATTTTTCTAGCAGAGGGAAAATATCTAGTAACATCCTATTCGTAATATATACAAATGTAATTTGTATACTTACATATTATATTAAGTGTGAAGTGCAAAACCACAGAAATAAGCTACCTGGCACAGAGTTTCGACCAGTCTAATTATCATATAACAAGACCTAATCGTTAAGCCGGCAAGCCTAATTTCCGGGGGTGAAGGAAAATTTAAAGAAAAGGTAATTATAGAAATGTTATTTATCACAGTATTATAAATACAATTTTAATTTTTGATTTATGGCCAGATAAAAGTAATATAATGTAGTTATATTATTATTGCAAAGTACACCCATGTGTTTATATTATTATGGAGGTAATCAATACACTGTAATTTCGCACGTGGACAAATATGATATTAAGCCCTTGGTAAGAGTAGTAATATTATCGATTATTTTAAACATTTTTCGAATAGGTAATATATTTGGACAAAAAACATTTCTCGTACGTACGTATTATTTCATCGGATTAACATTAAAAATTCAAAAATCTGCTAGTTACATAATGATTTAAACTATGGTGAACGATGACCTTTTTGCCCCCCCCCCCCCATCCGTTTCCACAGGACTTAGTTTGCCTGCAGCTGCGGACATAAAAACGATTCATGGTTAGTGTTTGCCGAAACTTTCATATGAAAATTATTATATTATGGTGTTCGAACTCTCGTTCATTAAAGTAAATACCTTCAAACGAATATTTGCCGTTCATTATGCACTGAATATAATGTATAAGAAATGTGCAATATTTAATCTGACCGATGAAAAGTAAACTTCAAAAAACTTTCTTATCGAATAACACAAACAAACTAAAACTGCTATGCACGCTCACATTGTTTATAACTCGAAGTGGTGTTTTCAGCATAAAGTAAGATCGTAATGTAAATATCCTTCGAAACTAGGTTAGAAAGATTAGTTACGATATAAAAACATAATTATAATTACAGTTTATTATAGTTGTACAGTAAAATCAGACTTGTCACTTATAATACCATGTAATAATAATAATATAATATGTCATAATATTAGGTTTAGTGGTACCTAATTATATTACATAACTTTTTTAAAATATTATTTTAAGATTTCTATGTTTCTTAGTATTTTTAAATTTTTATATTTTAATTGAAATAAATAGGTATTATTACCGTAAATGTAAATAATAATGATAAATGTACAATAGCTTTAATAAATTAATTTGTTAAATCCCGAGTTCCTGGAGGAATGAGAAAATATTAACTAAGTATCGTTAGTTCCAGCACTAGGGTTTCAAGTATTTTGTCAGCCACATGTTTTTGTTCCATGATTCAGTGCAAGTCTTACATTCAGTAAGTATAACATGTGTTTAATGGAAAAAAAAGTTTCTTCTTCTGACTTTTGTGCTTCGGGTTTATTAGGTAGGTATGTATGATTATGTATTTGTATATTATTAGAGATGGTTATTCTATGTTTATTTATTTTTATTATTATTGAGGCATCAACTGCATGGTTATTAGCTAGTTTTTACTGTGTAGGGGAGTTGGTACGTTTGGTTTGGGACACTTGTTTATGTGGTGGGGATTCGTTTCTAAGAAACTGGGTGGTCACCCATCCAGAAATAGCTTGACCTAAGAACACGTTATAAACTACTGACAAATCACGTGCCACACCAATCCCCTATTCAGTGTTTAGTATTTTTGTTTTGGACACTGTATTGGTTTAGTTTTTGTTAAATATACCTTACATTTTTTTTATTGGAGTTGTTCTTTTTTGAGTAAATGTATGAAGGGTCAAGATGTTCTCGATTGTTTTCTAATAATATGTGTTTGGAAAGGATGAATTCAATTTTTATATTTATATTTCAACATTGCGTATTTGCTCCTTTCGTTCTTAATAGCTGCAGGTACCTAGGTTACCTAAAAACGTATTTAACGACGTTAATCAAATTTTGTATGTTTCCTTTTTTTTCTGTATTTCGTGAGGTTTCTAAATTTAGAGTTTAAGGTATTTCTATTAATTCAATATCTAATTTAGATGACGATGAAGGGGCAGAGAGATTGCAGAATTACTTTGAAACAGATGTTTTGGTACCAATTATATAGTATCAACTTCTATCGGGTTATCGTTTTGAGTAGCATTAGTGATTAACACAAAATTAGGGAGTGTGGTTTTTGATTTAATAATACATAGCTGTATCTAATTGAATAGTAAAGTGTATACTTCTTCCTTTGACATATTTGAATATTAATCAGTTTTGTCAGGGCATTGAGAGGTAATATGAGTACCAATGTGACCGTGACTTTACGATTTGCATAAGAAGCACATAGTGAATCATTAAGTAAACATAGTTTGAAGTTCTACTTTTGAAAAAAGTGATCAAACTGCAATTATATAGTTCTTTAATTCGAAGATTTTTTTTGCGATATCGGGTAGAATTTGTATGGATCTTTTGTGGGGATTATGCTATTTAAAAAAGTGTATGCCAAAGATTGTTGGTAAGAAGATCGTGGTATGATAATATGACAAGGTTTTGAAGAATTTCCAGAGGCTTATCATTGGAGACATTTTGCGATCTACATTTTTTCTAAAAATGACTTAATATAAATGATAATATTTTTATAACTTAACCAAGGTGTGATTATACATATAATAAATATTAGACTATCGCCCATGTGCGTGTTTGAGGGAGTATATTGCTATCGAAAGCTAATTAAAGGCAGCCCTCACGATAAGGTACGAGTACAAAGGTACACTGAAAGGTATAATGGAGTATAAATATTGTCATATTTAATGTTTTTCAGTAGAGTAATTAAGATCTATAGATTATAGACTATAGAATCATAAATAAAAAACAAATATTTATTTTTAAAATAATATTATATTATAAAATATGTAATTCAATGTATTTAAAACGTTTATACATGTTTATGCCAAAGAACGATTTGAAAGGATTATATAGCATTATGGTTTAAATAAGGTGCCTCTAAGGATTATCTTTATAGGATTTCGGCTGTTTATATGACTCCTATGGTATTTTTTTTAAAATCTGATAATCCTTTGAACTCATCTCATTGTTCGTAGGCGAACTTTTACCGTCCTCTACTACTTTAGCTAACAGATGACCAACAGTTACAACCCTGCAAGCTTTGTTAACCGGGATATTCAATCACAACCGATGTATACAATAATCGATTTTCTCTTTTCTGCATAGAAACGGTTAACTTTAAAATATCAAAATCATTAAAAATTATAGAATTCATAACATTATTTCGTTTATATCAGGAAATTGTTCACTACGTCTATTTTCTATATCCTTTACTTAAAATTAATTCATATTCCCCATATTTTCAAAATATTAATTCCGAACTTAATCTTATTATATAATGTCTATTATTTGAATACCTACCTAACTTTTCAGTATATAATATAATTATTGATGCGTACTAGCTTTGTTTTTTATATTCTGAGAGAGGAAACTATTGGTAATGACGTGTGCTTTATTTTTATAACACTTTTTGATGCAATAAAAAAACCTCCAACAAAAGTATATGATTTCATAATTTAAAAAATGAATACCACAGATGGTACTTTAGAGAATTGTATTTGAATATATCAGCGGTTTTCGAGAAAATCATACAAACCTAAAAAAAAACGTTAAAAATATGAGCATCTCTATTTTTTAAATCGTATATTTTTTTTAATGATCTATCATTATGATTTATTTTAAGACACCTTCCAATTAACCTTAATTAGTATTTTAACAAAGCTTTATAAATTTTTTTTAAAAATATACTATAGATATTTTTACCTGTATTTGTGTATCGAAATTCAAAAGAATTGAATAGAATATTGTGAATTTAACCGTTCATTTAAATGAATTTTTTAGTGTTAACCTATTATTTTACTCTATGATTCACGTAAGAATAAATAAAATAAAATAATTACATACCTAGTTCTGATTTATAAAATTATTCAAAACCATCTGTGTTTTTATAAGTTTTATTTGACATGCTGTTGAATGTATTATACATTTAAAGAGCTTGAATGGAAAGTAAAGTGTTATTTTTAATATTTAATTTTTTCAACGTAAATCACCTTATTTACAAATTAAAAATTCCATGACTTTATTATCGTCTCCATGGATTTCCATTTGTTATAAAAAGTTTTATCGACTTTTTTACGAAAGAAAAATAAGTGCCAATACATTTTTAGTATTTCTTTTAACCGCAATATTGCATACATTTTATAGTATTTAATATTTACTTGATCTTCATCCTTTTAAATTTACAAGAATTTCTTTGATGTTTATTGATAATATAATATTTATAATTTATAATTAATTTATATAATATTGTCTGCTGTAGTAATTAATACTTATAGTTTATAGATAATTAAATTACTTTATTTTACACTTATATGTAAGTTAAATTCCTAATATTTATTATTATTTTTATTACATTTTTTGTAGCTTTTGTTATTATAGAATATTTGTAATGAATACTGTACCAGAACAACCATAATAATATCAAAGTTATTGTTTTAATTTTCATCTTATTAGAGAAGTTTATTTTTTTGATGAACTAACAAATACTTGCTTACCTTAATTAGTAAGTTATGGAAAAAAATAATTTATACAACTTGTTCAAATTTATTATATTAGTGAATACAAAAAATACATAACTTTTCCTTCTCAAAATCATCTAAAAATATTTTTAAAAAACAACCCATTTACACAGAAAATTGTATTACCCTTTGTAAGTTATAAAATAAAATATTTAGAACAATTTTCCTAGTTAAAAAATGTACAACTATAAAGACACAACATCTTTACTTTATTTGAAAATTACACATTCTTTATCATAGAAGCTAAAACAAAAATAAAATTACACATTCCTCACACATTGTTCTTATCTAATAATTAATAACAAAAGAAGATAGACCCACATATGACATATGCAGACATCAACTTGCCATCAAACACATCAACACAACATTCCCTAAATATATATTATACCTACTCCCGATGAGTTCTTTGAAATAACCTGACAAAAGAACAAAAACCCGAGGAAAAGATAATCTCATTTGTTTGCCTATATTCTTTTTTTTTTGTCAGTACTTTTCGAGTAGCTTACCTTGTTTTTAATAGAAATATATCAATTACAAAAACACTAGTAAGTATAGTGAGCAAAATTATTAACGAATATGATGTGGTAGATGGATGATTTATTAATACCTGTACAATAATGAAATTATCCTTTTTTAAACTATAGTACCTATGCAATTTAAGTATATTCGCGCCATGGACCGTTAACTTTGTAAATTAAATTATTCTACAGTTCGTTTTTATTTTATTTAGAAGCAAATATTTAAAAAAAAATATAGATATTATCCTCAATATACCGTTCATAACCGTTTTATTTCTTAATCCATTTTGACTTATTGCCTTAGAGGGTGAAAGCGATTGGGCACTGCAAGCAGAAATAATGACCGGTTGAAATAGGTAGTTTTGTTTTATTGCCAATAAAAGAAAATCATACACATTTTGAATCGGATAGGGATGATATTTCAGGAGCATAAATTAATAATTATTATCATAAATATTTAACAAACAAGAATTGTTGCCTACACGTAACCAAACGATATCGACCATGTGTCCGGTATGCAGGTCTCTAAGTATACGTTGTATTTTCAAAAAAATTCTTCTTCTAAGATTTTTCAAAACAAATCTTCACAAATTGTAGAAATATTGAAACAGTGTAAAAAATTGGATATTTATATTTTAAACTGTTGGTATCGTTTATGCTTTATTCATTAGCTTATCTAGACTTATCGATGTGATTACTAATTAGTTTACTATGATATTATTTATATGGGTAATTAAAAAGTAAAATCAAAACCTATACAAATATAAAATATAATGAATAAATATTTCGATAAACATAATTATAAAAAATAAGATCAATATTTTGACTCAATTCAGAGTGGAATTTTTCGAAAGTAACGAACAGCGATTTTGTTGGCATAGGAATCAGGTCATTAATAAAGTATTTTGAACAATTGTTGTCGTTTGAAGTTCAACAAACTTTTTGGTCCACGACTGTGTTGTTTTGTTTTACTTTCTAGAATTTCAATATTACCATCTACAGTTTTAATATGTATGTAAGTAAATGTGTTAACAAGTATAAGTGTATATTGATTGTGTATGCTTTTCATAATGGGAACAAACCGTCATGTTATCTTTCAACAAAATGTAAACATAAAAATAATACACATTTTAAATTCAATATTTTCGCGTTGTTTTGGGTTGATAATTGAATCTATTTTAGCATTCGATTTCAGATAATAAAAAACGACCACACTTTAATATACAAAATACTGCTAGCGAAGTATTTTTTATTATGAATCACCAGTATAGGTTTTATTAAAGTTTTTTAAAAATAAAATCAATATTAAAACAATCATTTTCATTTTTATAAGTAAAGTAGTTGTATACTGGCAAAAATAAGTTAAGATATTCAGTGTAATATATTTTGTTTTTTTTTGTTTTTATTTTATTATTAATATAAAGTTTTCCTGACAGTCGACATCATCTAAACTTAGGTGTAAAGAATTAATTATTTTTTAACATTTATAAATTAGATCACAATTATGGTATAAATAGTTAAAACTATGGTTTAAAATATACAGAAAAGGATAAGATTGTGTAACATTAACAGATAATAAAAATAATAAAATATAAGACAATGTTTACATAATAATAGTGGATTAATGATTTAGGACGTCGTGTGGGCGGCCGCGTTGGAAATATATTTTGTTTAGGAAACAGTTTGTTCATAGTGGTATATCTAAAAACTTATATTCATATATTGATTTTAGTGTAAAATTATATTCATACAACCTATCTCGTAATAATTTTATCTATTCAAGGCCTTGTAATTTTAAAATAAACATAAATTAACATATATTTATAATAAACATACATTTATTTATTAATTTTTATTTCGGTAATTTAAAAACTATTGTATTATAAAAGAATATAATAATATGTTGGATTTTAAATGAATTGCGTAACTATTGTTTAAGACTAAAAAAGTCAAAATAAAATATAAACATTAATAGTTTGATGAATAAACGAGGTAAATATTAGGGTAAACAAGAAGAAATATTCAAATGAGGTGTATAATATTTTTACATATATTTAGAATTAAAAATAGAAAGTTTCTAAACTCCAAATACGTCATAGTGTCTTAATTCGGTGCCATTCGATTTATTTCGATAGTGCAATATAAAATAGATGCTGTTACATAAAACATGAAAGTCGATAATCATTGTTTTCATAATGCTATTATACTATTTATCGCCCGAGAATAATTATTAATTTTAGGACCGTTATACGTATTATAAAATTATAAAACACTCAGAATACATTTGTATCGTCTTCACAACACCATCTGGTTAGACACTAAAATACTAGATTTTCAATTTTTATTCGACATACATACGTTTTATTAAAGTTGTATAACAAACTGGAATTTGAAAACAATAATCGATGATTCTAAACTATTTAAATAAATCATAGTTATACAAACATGCAATAAGTTATCATTATTTTTTTTTTCATGAATAAAGAATCCAAATCCTAAGACACATCATTAATTATTTGTAAGTTTCAATAAATCAGGAAAAAATAAACAAACAATAAATCAATTAATATTCACCACGACTGCTCACACAAGAAAATTATGATAATACCATATATATATATTGTTATTATTTCAAAACAATGTTATTCTAATATTATGTCTGTAAATGCACTCTCTGTATAATATTATTATTATTGAACACACTACACACAAATAAATGCCCATACATCACAATATATTTTACATACGGGCTCAATAAAACGGACCTACTGGCCGTACGTCATTAAAGTTGGTGTGATTGATGTACACATGCACATAGGGCAAACATTTTCACACGTGCACACATAGACCGGACGTTGATTAACACGCCTGTTAACGACGCACACGTTGCGGGTGCCCTCTTCCTCCGGGCCCGCGGTCCTATAGCAAACAGATTTCCTTCCGGTCATAACTCATAAGGCTTTGATCCATTCGGTTCGATACATACAGCCAACACGGATTCCACCCATCGTCGCCCGCTCCTTTATTACTCAGTCGCCACGCCACCACTACGCGAACCCAAAAGTCTTCCTTTTGATTAAGTTTGTTTTGCAAAGTTTTTACACTCCGAGACATTTCGTCAGGTTCGTAATATACACTTGCGTTATCGAGAAGGTAGATATGTAATCCGAAACCGACTTTCACGTACGCCATGGACTTTGTACAGTATTCCCAAAATTATACTCTAGTTATAGATATGAGGTTCTGTATTCGTTTGATTTGGATATTTTTTAAGACATTGATTTTTTTTAAATATAGTTTTATGTTTTCGTACTGTCGTATAAAAAGATGGTTAAATCATTCATCCGTAAATAGTTATATCAAAATGTTAAAAAGTGTATCTATTCATAAAATCTATACCTTCAACAAATGTTGTAATATTATAGCATAATTGTATAGCAAGTTACAATTAAAGCCAAAATAATAAAACATTATGTGATAAACTATTTTCAGCCATTATATTTAAATATAAAGACTAACTATAAGCACTAAACATAAGACATTTCAAAAAAAAAAAACCGTAATAACAAAAGCTTTGGTAAAAGAAGATTATTGATTATTTGTATTGCTGTACATACCGCAGAAATCTGTTAAAAAAAAAACTGAAATATCTATAATGCTATATATTATATGATATTATAATACACAACAGTCTAGATTGAACAGCTGTTTTAACATTCTAAAATTTATCACAAACTATAAAATATATTAGTATAATATTGTTGTTCCACTTAAAAACTGTTACATATTATCTAAAACACGGACAATGTCTTCACAATATAATGATAGTATTATTATCAATACCAGTTTAAAAGTGCTGTGGAAAATTTCGAAATCTTAAGAACGCTTCATAGTGCTTACACACACCTAGCAATAAAGGATGTACAATATAATACGTCGTATACGTTTATGAGTATGGTTAATTTCAACGAAAAGTGACTTGTGAGTTGTGGTGGTGTATGGTACGGGGTCTAAATAGTAGAAGGTGGTGGTTTTGTTTTGTATTTTTTTTTTTCGGTTACGGCTGACGCTCGGTGGATTACATTAATTACGTTAGCGTTGGCGCGCTGTTAAGGGAACACGAGTCCCCGGAGACAGGCTATAGTATGGGATATGATAGGCGGAAGGAGTGAGAAGAAAAGAAGCCACGGGGCTCCCTATTAAAAATGCATGAATTCTGTTTTATAATGTGTATAGTGTTGCAATAATAACGTACATTGTGTTTAAACCTTGTCTGGGTTATATATGCATCGTCAGTGTTCATGTGTGTGTTTACTTGTGAACTGTATTCTGTGCAACGAGAATGCCCGTTTCTCCGAATATCATCTCGAATGTAGTGAAAAGTAATAGACGATTACTTTTTATAGCTGTATACAATTTATATATATATATATATATATTTTTTTTTTTTGTTAGTCATCTCACTCATCAATTATTCACTTGTAAACAATTATTTAAATAAGACACAGAATCCAAGTACAATTGACTTATAAACAAAAATATTTAAAATATAATATTATCTATTTCAGTTTAAATATTAAATAGTTTTCCATAAAATCATAATATATTTTAGGAAAGAAAATTAAGGTGAAAATATATTTAGATTGGTGACAGCTTGCAGAATAAGGAACAAGATAATTATTATTATTGTTTTAAAAGTCCATGGTTTAGTATGTTAGGATTTTAGGAAAGTGCGGGGATCCGAGCAATAATTAATTTATGGATGACTTTTAAAAAGTGAAAATATTTAAATTTAATGATCTTGTACAAACCAAATTTCTATTTATAAATTCAATTTACGATTTATCATTGGTTTAAAATTGTTTGTAATTATAATATAATAAGTGAATTATTATTTTTTTTTACTGAACTTAAGCATAGATCACTGCGACTATTAGCATTATACAATTATTATAAGACACAATATGATTCAAAAGTGAAGTTGTTAACTATTTTGTTACACGGCGCAATAATTAGGCAATATTGCTACATAATTGCATTGCGGCACATCGAAAACATTGATAACAATAATATAATTATTTTAATTAGTACAGTTGTACAATACATTTATGACGGACGACGGTCTTTCATTATCACTCAGATTCTTAATCATATCTTGTGGCCCAAATGATCCAGATAACCACCCAACCTATATCTTTTTTTTTGGTGAGGGAGGGGGGTAATAGACTGAAGGTACCATTACTACGATGGAATAAAAATAATGTTTTTTACAATTATCTAACTCAAATTCAACAGCCAAACAAATGAACAAAAAACTACTATGATCTTAATTTTTTAAATAGAGAAACAAAACAACAATAATAATAATTTACACTAGCGTTAATTGCAGCATTTCAAAAATGTATAATGAACAAGAACAAAATAGTAATTTCTAAGACAATTGTGAAGTTTCTTTCAATTTATTAAAAATATTCAAACATTCAAATAATAGTTTCAATTTTAAAAATACAACAATTTAAAATATGACGTAAGTCTACTCATCGTATACTTTTATTATTTCATTTATTAGCTTTCTCTCTTAATTTCAATAACAATATGTGCTTATACATCTGAATAATGTTTAGGTGACAAAAGCGTAGGTTAGGTTAAATTATTCAGAATATAAATAAGATATAATTCATGTAAATATTCTGGATAATATAAATATAATATATTTTAATTGCAATTATATTTTAGAAAAAAATAAATTATTATTTACTATCTGAAAATTTAAAAAAATATAGTTTAAACAACATTTGCATTACATTAAACAAATGTATGATAATTCTTGGAAGATTAGCATCCGATTAAAACAGCTAATCCAATATTAATTAGAAAAATAAACTCTATTTTTCTTGTTACATTTTTACATTATTCAATCATTTATTTACCTACTAAAAATTCTTTAATTTACATAAACTGTAGGTATTTAAATGGGTAGGTAATAATTTAAATTGTAGGATTGTAATTTACTATCTACACAACATTAAGTTTATTTTTGAACGAATGAGAGACTTTGAAGTAACGATTGCCTAGTTTATTAATATAGGAAAATATCTGTGGTGGTATTTCAATTAAATATTTTAATATAACCTAGTTTATTATTTAAAATATATTTTTATTTTCATTTTATTATACAAAATAAATAATAACTGATAACACAGTGTATACTTATACATTTTGGCCCGGTGTCGATGTAAGTACGGTGCTGTTATTACGGCATAAGTATACGGATAGTCGTGGTTATCTAATTCACGTTCTTATCTATAAAGTACTATCCCCCAAACCGAACTGGCCGTGGTAAGGGCCACCATCAGGCTGTCTAGTCCCTTGAACATATTTCTGCGGTGATGAATGATAGTATATACTTTGGATAGGACTGAATTAAACTACACAATCTTGCAATGAATTAGAATTCATCAACTATTTAAACGATAAAAACGTCAAGAAAACAACCCTAAAACTCGCCAGTTGTTTATCAAATACGATACAAATATATTTTCATCAGTAGAGTGACTGTCTTAAACACAGGAATGATTCAATGTTCAAGTTTTATGAGAATAAGACGTGTTGCAGTATGTAAAATGTTTATAATCTTAAAAAGGAAACAATGTTTTTTAAATTCTCAACTAATATACGGTTTTGCTTATAAAAAAAATTAACTTTTTTAAATAGTTTATCACTCATAACTCAAGTTTATCATAATTTTGTTCATATCATATAAATGTTCGTCTTAGAATTGACAGTTTTTAAATTAAAATAACGATATTTTTGGTAGAATGCATCGTTGTGGCTGGAGTTATCGTATTAGATTAAACAAGAATAATTATTTAATATAACGATACCGGATAGGGTGTTCAAAAACCTTGTCTTAGATACGTGAATCATTAAACAATATATTAATATATTAGGTATTCTTATACATTATAATATGGAGTTATAATAAAAACCAGTTATTTCAACCACTGATAGAAATTGATAATATATTATTTCTACGAGCAATGTTCAATCTTTAATTTATAAATCTATATAATATAATGTTATATAACTTGAGTAGAATTGGCACTAAATAATAAAAACGGTTATGACGTTGTGTGCTAGCCGTTAATCATAAATCCATTTTGACTTTGGCCAAACGCCACTTGCTATCGAATGTTTGGCCAAACTCTTAAGATTTATACAGTGCATATCCTCGCCATTAGATCATAATAATAATATAGTCAATGTGTAGAAGGTATATATTATTATCATTATCGTGTATGAAACATCTTCGTTCGAACAAAAGGACATACGAACCACGTCATGGGAATGAAGGGATTGAAAACTTTTGGGTGTATTTAATTACACCACTGGGACTTATCACGACTGAGCACACTTTGCAAATGAAACGTCTTTGGATAACAATCGTTGTGATATCTACAGCTGACTCAAATTTATAAATCTAAAAGTGTGAAACTGCGTCAAAGAAAATACCGTTGAATAATATTATGTTGGCGATAATCGACATTTTAAAAAGAAAAATATGCAGTCAATAGCATATGCTAGATACTAAAGAATCCGACCGAAGCAGTTTACATATTATTAATGTTCTATAGATAATTAATATGGCCGTTTTCGACCGATGACAATGTATCGCACAAAATATTATAAAATATATAAAATAAGTTTTATTAGTTGAAAGTGTAAAACGATTTGTGACTGATATTAAGCAGTTTGATTATGTCCTCGTTTGTGAAGAATAATGAAACAAGTCACATTTAAGTTTAATAAACTAATAATAATAAACAATAATAATTGATATTGAAAAAATAATTGTTTTTGCTTATGGCACAATAAACGCTTATAGTAATTATCACGTTTCCATAATTATTTTTTTTCTCTCCCTCATAATCGTGTTTAATAGCACCTATTTTCCTTAAAGATGTACTTGAACATTTTTATAACTTGTACGTATAAGTGTATAACTATGATTTAAAAGGTTAAAAATTGCTGTATTAACAGCCCTGATTTTTTGATTTTTTTTTGTTATATTTTACATATTTGTCGTGATATATTATGTTGTTGTATGCAAGAGTGTTTGATTTTATAACTCGTTTGTTTTTAACGACGTACTAGTATATTTGTGATCAAAACATCAATAAGTAGTACGAATACAATTATATTTCTTTTGTCGTATTTTGAGTAAAATAAAATCCAAGATTCGTGGATCAAGATGTTTCCAAACTTTCAAGTTTTTAGTTTTTACGTTACACCGTTATTTGAAAAATTATAAAAAAAATACATTCGTGAAATGTAGAATGTTGAATATTTGAAACAATAAACTATTGGCGATGGTAATATTATATATTAATAACATTAAACATTTTAAGTTACTTAGTAATAAGGTATGCCAATGGAATATTTAGGATTTTATCATGAGGGTGAGATATGAAAATATATTTTTCAGCAAATGTTCGTAAGAAAAAAACAGACGCGGCACACAATAAATAAGATTTTTATGAATTAAATAAAATCGAATTTTCTAGAAGGTTGTGCCATAGGTATCCATAATTTATACAGGTGACACATATATGCACACACAATTTATGATCTAAAAGAAAACGTCTTGGCCGGTAAAAAGAAATTATTGGATATTTAATTGTACATCATATAAACGGCCCTAATGATTTCGAGGGTGTCAGTAATGGCATTGTTTAGCCAATCAACACGATTAGAAGTGCAATAAAATAGCCAATTATTGCAACTTTAGATAAATACTAATTATAAACACAAATAATTTACCTATAAATGCTGTCGACTCATATCGCCAGCTACCAAGATTTTTACTGTAGACCACCGAAAAACCGAAATCTATAGTAGGTATTTATAATCAATGGTAATACCATAATCCTTAGAAGAAATAAGTTTTCTGTTTGTGTACGTTTATGCCACGCAATGGCTATCAGTAAAACCCAATCGTTTTCGGTCCGAAATATTCTTTTTGTTTTTATCTCGTTACATATCTTCTAGTTGTGATTGCACATATATACATACACGCATACATAATGTGCACATATGTATATATATATATATCTCAGTTAAAGAAAATATGGTATCAATGTTGAATAATTCAAGACTAGCGGCTGCACAATACACACGGAAAAAATTGAAACCGAAAAACGCATGGTAGTAAGGTAAAATATATGTACATAAATCATATCGATATATAAATGCGACGCAACAGCCGTGTAACAGAATAATTGAATATTTGTGCACACATATGGTTAATTAATGCAGAAATAAAATGGTTTTTTTTCTATTACTATTACCTACTACCGTTTTATAATAAACGCCATATTTTTTATAATATTTGGGAGAAACAAAACAATGCACTTCTGTTTTCAAAGTATCTTGGTCATTTTTGTTCAACCGATATACTCTTCTGTTGTCCTGTACCGGAAATTCGAAGAATTAAATACTGAAATTATTTAAGCCAATTATAATACTTCGTCGTTAAACGTGAAACACCAGCAACTTCTGGTGCAGATAAATTGAAATTAAATTAAATTGTTCTTTATCAATTATCTCGTGTACAACAATAAATTAATAACAATGTTCTACATAATAATAGTACGCCAACAATGGAGTTTTACTAAAAACATGGACATTATCCACACGTTTATAGTCCATTGTTCTAGGTTGGTCACTAGAGTGGAAATGTAAAAAGTTTGTTATAGTGTTCCACATGAGCTCACACTGAGGGGAAGGGGGGTTGTGTCGTGGTTTGCACTAGAATAACGGCGAAGACTTCATTTTTTTTTTTTTGTTAATAACGTGTAACTTGTGTATAATTCTGATTACTGAATTTTGTGCAAATTCGTCTAAAAAATAAACCTTATAAATATCCAGAGGACGACCACGGTACTTGAAAAGGTGCGTTGTGTGGTCTACTGGTCTATTGTTGTATCTCGACAATATTCGTTTAGTCAAATTATGACTAATAATTTATGTTTCTTATGTTCCAATGGTTAAATAATTAAAATTTTAATGAAAATTATAAAAATAAATTGTATAACTTACGGTTATTGCCAGTAAGATAAAAGTAACATGAGCCTACTGAATGGCCGATAAATCATGATATTTATTAAATTATTAAATCACGTTAAAAAATAAATTATCAAAGAATTGTCAATACAAATTTATTATATTTACGGACTCTTATAATTGAGAATAAATGCAGAATATGATTGAACATTATGTGCACAGAATGGAAATTATAAGAACATATAGTTATTAGTTATTTCCTTTGAGCCAACCTTATCTCAAAAATCTAAAACCGTCATGAAATTATTATACAAATAATTATTGGATAAACCATATCTAGCCAAGTTTGATATTAGTTTTATTAGTTTCATAAATATTTAAAATATTAACTATGATCAATATTACACTTGCTAAAAATTATCTTCCGAAAACCGGATGTCATACCATTCAAACAAATTAACAAATTATTAAAAAACAAGTACAACGTCACTTCAATGCTCTATCGTCGCATTTCAAGTAAGTAAGTTAAATTCTGTTGTTTTTTTTTTAATTTAGAATTTAAATAAAAAAGAACAATGATAAACCAAGAAAAGAGGCATACAGGCATCCGTTGGACCTTAGCCTTGGAGACTATGGTGGAAAAAACTTCAATCGAAGTTCAATTTCGTATTTCCAACAAAAGAAATAACTATGTTAGCATGTCAGGAACCTACAAACGAAACGAAAGAGAAAAAAAACCATTAATGAAAACAGAGTGGACCCCGGTAGTGGAGACTGAAGGATCTACTTCCCGGGAGTCACCTTATACGGGTATCAGGAAGCTTTAAGTATAGTTAACCTGTACAAAAAAGAAAACAATTTTCTAAATTAAAAATTTATAACGACGATAGATGTCATTGTAATCATACTGTACACATTGTCTGCACATGTTCAATCTGGTTGAATTCATTTTAAACAGTGACATTTTTTTTTTCAATTTCCATCAGGAAAATGATATAGGATTCTAAGAGTAGTAAGAATTTGATTGATAGAATAAAAAAAACTGAAACAATGGGATCATATTATTTTGGCATTGGTTAATTGTAATCGTAATTTGTTATATCGATTATTCATTTTTTACACATATTATTATACTAGTGTTTTAATTGTTTAATTTTTTTAATTATAAAGATTTAATCAGATTATTGTCACTGATAATATTAACGTCCCTAGTTGTATTAATGTATTTAATGGGCAGTACATATTATTGGAATGCAGCGACGCAGAGCCATTCTACACCAGCAGAGTCTGCTTCTTCCGATTAATTTCAGAGTTACGTCAAAGATGCAATAATTGTTATGCACAGACATCTTTAGATTTTCGGACTTAATAATGGTTCGACCGGCAAACAATAACTAATATGATATTTTACGATCAAAATGTTGAAGAAAATAATTATTATGAAAATACGCCGTTGTGCGCACTATCCAGACAGTGCCTTTCCCTAAGTATTATACCGTGCCAATAGCGTATGGGAAATCTGTTCATCTTGTGCAAGAAAACAATTACTTTTAATGCTTGCGTAATGTGATGTTAGCATTCATCAGTCACGAGAAATAACTTTGGAAAAGTCTATAGCAGTCAACATTGGCGATGATGAGTTCCAAGTTGGGTTACGTATAGTACTGTCACGTGAGATACTGCTGAAGACGTCGTTTAATTTTGATCAACTGTTAACAATTAACCAAAGTACTGCTATGGTTGTGAGACACGATGGATTGCATCGCTTGTGAAATGTATTTAATGGAAATCGCAGTAGAATTTTTTTGTTTTTAATTACAACGAACATAAATATTGTTTATAAAAAAAATGTTGACGATGAATATTTTATAAATGTAGGTCTTAATATTGTGTTCATGTGATAATGTATTACTATGCTGTGTTACTATAATAATAATAATACAAATCAAAAATTATATTAAGTTTATGATAAACTCAAAATTGTTTGGCTGATTATTACTCTCGTACAACTATAAATTGTAGCATTATTTTTGAATATTAGTTCATAGTTATTACGGTATTAGACAACCGCCTCTCCTTTGTACGTACACACCTAGTTTTACACTGTAGCACTATACATTAGATTTATATCAATTTTAAATTAATAGAAGGCAATAAATTGAATTGGTCCACACATTTTGTGTTTACCCGCCTCACCGAGGGTACTATTAAAAGTCAAGAAACTTGTTTTTAACCGTCAAAGTTCAAGGATACCATGGGATAATCGCTATAAAAAAAAACTTTTAGGAGCTCCCAGGATCTGCATGGAAATTATTAAACGTTTCTAAAGAAAAAGGTTTTATTTTTGTTTTATTATTATCGTTTTGCAATTAACGACTTCAGAAACCATAACTATTGACGGAAAACTTTCTTGCGGTGGTCTTCTTTTGTTTCATTACAAAGGGTAAGTGCAAAGAATACAAACTAGAAATTGTTTTTAACTAAAAGAGAGTACCTATTTAAATAATTAAATGACATATTTAATCATCAACAAATTTAATGTAAAAATTATTTACATTAATTTTTATAAAACTAAACACTAAAATATACAATAGTATTTATTGGTTTCACATTTAAAAAATAAAATATTACAATGTTTCTTCAAGTCACTCTTTAAGTTATTTTCTTATGTTTCTTTAAAGTTAAGACCAAAGATAAATCCTTGAATTCAAAAAACAATTCTGACTAGAGCCCGGTTAACTGTATTTTACAAATACTGGAGAAAATTGCTCGTAAAAAAAGTATGTGCAACTGTTATCAAATTGAAGTATTGACTAAATAATATTATTGTAACACTACTGCTACTTATATTTATTATTTAGGGTAAGCGTGATTTTTAACAATTTTTGATTACACATTTGAATGTTTATACAATATTATGGTTCTAGTTAAATTAAATAATATAAATATTTTAGAAATATGTGTACTGATAGAAGCAACTTATTTTTTAAATAATTGTTTTTGTTTCCATAGTGGTTTATAATTTCCTACTTTTTATGCATTCGAGTAATGATTTTTTAGCCATATATGATATGTGATATATAAGTATATAAATACATAGATTATATTAAATAGTTAGAACTTCTTATACTATTTTAGAAATTTCCAACGACGAACTTTTTTTTACAAATTTTGAACAACTTTTTTACTGTAAATTATAGCATACACAATTTTATGGTAATTGTTGACGCTTTGTACATAAATTCAGATGGGTAGTTTTTTAAGTTATCAAACTTTATAGACTAAGAATTAAAATAGATGATATATTTAGTCTACTTAGTTGGTACTTATTAAACACAGACAAGTTATACAAACTATTAAGTATTAATATTATTTTAAAATAAATTAATAAAGTCACCATCCATGTAAATATATTAGATTATTATCCTTTGTACATTAGGTTAAATAAATTCTATTTAAATACTTCAATATATTCAAAAATAAACATTGTATACACAATTTGTTCTAAAAAAAGATTTTAGTAGACTGCAACAAAAAGCTTGTATTACTTAAACTTCATAAAAAAATTCATAGTTTTAAAATAATATGATATTATTTAAGTAAACATGACAATTCTAGAATTCTATAAATCAGAAATTTAATAAATTGGTCATTGAATAAGAAAATTCCGGTGGTCATGTTGTGGTCAATCACACAGTATTTCCAAGCATCATAGTTTTCAGGTATTTTAAGTTTTTAAGAGACCGACTTCCAAATAGGGTCAGATAAAACTTTCGCAACACATATATTACCCCGAAAAACAAACAAAGGAAATAAATAATACCAAGAAAAATACATCACAAAACAAAATTGAATACCAAGACTACTACAAATTGGGTTTGCCATAGGTACTGTTTTGATTGTGTCACAACAGCAAAAGTTGTATTATTGTAAAAATTTAAAACAAAAGTTTTTTGTAATTTGTAAGCAAGTAGACCAAGCTCTATTATCATAGTATCAGTATAATAAGTCAAGTAAATAATAAAATATTATGGGCCGATTCCTGATTCTGATTTTAATAATGTTATTAAACATACACAAATTTAGTAAAATTAATGTTATGATTTTCTCTTAGTTTTACAATATAAATTTGTCAAAATTTATAAGTAATGACAAGATTAGGTATTAAGAATAATAACAATTTTTACCAATCTTAAAAGAAACTAAGACTCGCTCATAGAGGCAACCAAATTCAAAACAAATTAAAAAAATTCACTGAAAAAAAACCAGATCAAACATTTCTTTAACTAAACTATAGGTACTCCAATTATAGGGTTCACATAGTTTCAAATAACATTAAAAAAAACAATGCTATGAACATTGCAAGACATTATGATTTTATATTAAGTAAGTATTGATACTGAACATAATATTGCCACATTAGTTATTACAAATATCGTTTATTAAAGTATAACTTCATCATATAGCTACAAAATAATATTTTACTATTATTGCCTAATCTTTTTTTTCCAATGTGGCATCATCAAATGGAGATTGAACTGTTTGCACATTGCTTAGTGTCCATCTGGCATTGTTTATTATTGAAATAACATGTACACCTTGCATTGTCTCTGCCGAATACAGACAATACCTTCCTTAACAAAATCTAGTGTGATATGTGAAGTGTTTACATACGACAGGGAACGCAGAAATTTACAATGCTGACATATTTAAGGATCAGGACAGACCTCGTCCCAACCCATACATTTTATATACAATATGATATATGTCTGATGTAATCTCCTATAAATCGGATCCTCTGGGGGCCGACTTAAGTCCGCCACCCTTGACTTAGCGTTCGGGGAGTGACTAATTATTGCCTAATCTGAATACACATAACTTGTCCCGATTGCCATGATTGATTTCATCATCACCTAGCCGCCTAGAAGTGAGAACCAACCTAGCTATGAACATGAGATTTGGTCAGTTGTTTTATTTTATGATGCAAAGCCCCACTACGAAAGTGGTCAAGGGTTCATATTTCCGAAATTTGTACTTAAAAGTGGTTCCCAAACAAGGATTTTGAGATTCACTGTAAAAATTGAAACTTCTTTCTGTTTATTAAATGGTTGTCATTGGTTATACATTATAATAGTAATATTAGAAATAGGTATTTTTTTTTGCTTGTATATAAATGGTTGCCATTAGTTACTGAGATGAGCTTAAATCTGATGTCGGATCTTATAACTTTTAAGAACAGTACCCAGAAACAACTATTTTTAATAAATCAATTTTCAATGAATAATAATTATTATAAATATAATATTAATAATAGTAAAAATACAAAATCAATCTTTACGTATTGTAATATGTAATTTTGAATAGTTATAATACAAAATAGTGCACACAAGCCAAGCAGAGTTATTCAGCTAGCCTTTATATAAAAACAAAAAAAAAAAAAAATAGTAATAATAATAATTAATAATTAGAAATCTTTCCATTAATATTGATAGTTTATTAAAATTATAAGCTGAAAGTTTCTTATTACAATAGTTTTAAAAATAAAATAAAAAAGTAATATAAATTGTTTATATGAAAAACATAGTATGGAAAATATCACAATCAAATTTGTATGAAAATTATATCAAGTATGACATGTACCTATACGAAGTTAAAATATATTATATTGGTAATAATTTGAAATTCATTGGTTTATTATTTTCTGAAAAAAAATAAACTTTATTCAAAGTGGTTTTTACTTCGTGATTCTTACCCATCTTAGAATTTTTCATTATTGTTTCTTGAACATCATATTATTATGATATCCTTATAATATATTCAGTCCAAGGAACTACGTTCGGTTAGCCGGGATCGTGATTTATTTATAAGTAGATATGATAAATAAGAAAATATATTTAATATTGTGAATAAAAGAGGCATTAAAAATGAATAAACTGATTTGTTCTTGAAACATTTAAACAATTTATTGATTATTCTACAAAAATACACGTGTACTCACAGATAGATTGTCATAGATTGTCTTTGATTCTACAAATAACTAATATCATAATACTCATAATAGTACCTATTAGGTGATACTTGACAAAAAACTATTTTTTCACTCTTTTTCAGAATGCAAAAAATGTAGTTCTGAAATAGTCAGAAATATATGAATTAATTAGTTATTTTATTCTTATTAAATGTTGATATAAAAATATGCATTTTCAGTATATAATATAATAATAATTGGACAATCGAAAAAAGTTGAAAACTACATATTTTTGTTTAGTTATTAAATGCATCGTTAAAATATTTTATGATAGAAATGGTGAAATAGTATTTAAAAAATAACTCTGTAATAATCGAAATGTTATTACTTTATATCGTCTTCATATTTCTTTTAATCATAATTCATAATAAATTATTTATTTTATTTCGAGTGATAATAAAATAAAAATTTGATTTCAAAGGATTCAATTTGTAACAATTGTTACACAATACACACTGAGGATTACGATGGTGAAAAATAATGTGTAGACACTTGAACCATTCTTTGATTTTTTTGACAATAATTTTATTTCTAGTTTGTCTTTGGCCGACCAATCACGATTTTGTGATAGCATGAAATCATTATCAAGTATTAACAATAGATGGTATAAATCATTTCAAATTCTATGGAATTATAAATTATAGATTTACTAAAAGCTATCTAATTAGTGGAAAAAAATGTGCATCTATCTAATCTTATTGGTAACGTTTTTCATTTAAAACTTCCGAATTTAAAGTCTAAAACTAATCAAATCAAAAATATTTTTTTTTATATCTCGTAATTGTAGATACTATAACATATTATTATTTTAAATGAATTCATATTTTTAGAGTATTTTTCTCAAGACATTTTTTCTTAAGCATTGTACATGGAATAAAACTGTTACACATTTTATAAGTCTACAGCGTCATCATACACAATCTTACAAGAAAGCAACGATATTATAAAAATATATTTTGAACAAAAAACTATGTCATACCTACTAAGGAAACTTTCTTATATTGAGTTGTAATGGATGAAAAAGCTTGTATAGAGCACGATCGAATGAATGATCTCAATGACGCAATAATTTCAATGACAAAATGACGAGAAAAACACAGAATACATCAAAAATTCAATATATATATATTCTATGTATATTAGCTGTTTAAGAAATAATATCAAAATAAGTACGATTTGACGATGCTCACATATCTATTATATCTGTGAATGAAAATAAATAATAAGCTTATCCGATATAAACCTTTTTGTTGGAAATACGAAAACGGCAAAAATCTGAACAGTAGCAACTACCTTAATTTAACAGCTAGAAACGGTACCTATTTATTCTCGTTTACCGCAACCTCGTTCAGGATGTATAGAACATTTATTACCAGCACATTCCTCGCCCTAGCAGAAAATGTGTAAGTAAAGACGAAATGTCAACGACAAAATCACCTCGACTTTTTCACTTCTCTTCGAAACATATTTGAAGTATCTAAATAATGTTTTTTTATTTAGATAAATGTTTAGCGATATTGTTGTTTAAATACCCATAAAACTCTGATCAAATCGAAATATTTATTGGGATTTTGAATAATTTAAATACTGTTTGAATCGTTGTAATTGATGTTCACTACTATTTATTTAGGAGTAACAAACATAATATTGTATGTATGGTCGAGGTCGTTTCTGCCATGAAAATATATGAATGTTGTGCTTATAATATTTTTTAATATGATAACTTCAATCATGGTTATTGGTAGATCACAAATAATTAAGTAATCGTTTTTATAAAATTAATAACTTCAAACTTTGTATGTTACCGCTAATACTTATTAGTTATTATTTTATCAAACTTGTGCTTGTTGGTGTTTAATTTATTAGTTAGAATTTAAGCTGAAATTATTCCTGGTAAGTCCTTAAAAGTATAGTATCGTTTTATATTTTCAAGACTTTCAATTGTTTTTACTTATTGTGTTTAAGACTCAGAATTTTTAACAAAAAATAAATAAATAAACAGTTTATAGAACTTTTTAAAACATTAAAAACCAAAAAAACCATCGTTTTAATTTAAGCAACGTTTGTAATGTATTATTTAAACAAAAAACCATTTTAAAGCTTTCATAATATCATACCTACGTATATTAGTAACAAATCGCAATAACACAATTTTCGGGTAACGACACACATAAGTACCAAGGTAATGGCAAAACGCTATTTTTATCAGGGTGGTCTTTGGGCACCGGCTGTAGGGGTTTATTTTCAATCTTTTTGCGTCTGTTGTTAATGTCTTAAAGAAGCGAGAAATATAGTTTTTGCTCGTCCGAATTTCCATTCGAAAAGCCGTTTGGTGAAATCGCTCTTTCGTGTATATTATATACTACTGTTGTAACGGTACAAACACGTCCGTTAAAAGCTGTGTCTGCAGTCTCCTTGCTGACTCGATGCTTTTTGCAGAATTGAGTAGTAAAATGAGTGCAGAGTGGAGATACGGGAAATCGCAGAATATATTACATACAATATTATAATATTAATTAATAGAGAAGACGCAGAAGATGGGTACAGGCGGGTCAAGTGTAAAAAAAAAATATATTGTAATTAGGAGTTTTGCATCCCTCCGACTTTCTCGTCTGATTGTGAGTCCATATAATCAGACTTGGGTCGGTACAGGTTTAAGTTATATTTGTATTAACAATATAACTGGTGATAGTGGCGTGTAATTATATTACCTAATTTCGTTGTGCATTTCATTTGTATGTGTTTTTAAGTTTGCAGTTTTAAATACCGAATTCTCGTCAAAATTCGAAGGTCATTTATAGACTTCATGTTGGTGTAGGGACTCGTTTCTTAGGTTCAGGCTTGTAAATATGATCGATTTGCAAACTATGAAGTCTTATTAACCTTCTGTTTGTCTCTTTCAACAATTCCGTCTTGTGGTTTCTCCCTCTAACAGCTGTCTTAGTTTATGGTTCTATGGTTGCGACGCACTTCACAACTATTAATTTAATGATATGTATTAAAAATGGAAATTTGCGTCTACTATTAGTTAATAATAATATGTTCGTTTAATTTTATTATGAAAATATTCTTGAATAAATAGACCAGCACATGAAGGTTTTTTTTTGTGCCAACGATTCTGCGGATCGGCTTAAACAATACCAATACCTAAGGAATCATAATTATTGTAACAGCCTGCCGCAAAACATTATTATTATACTGTTATGCTGCAGACTGGACTTCCGGATTGAACGCATTTCGTTTAAATTTTTAATAACCCCGCATAAATCCGCTAGCGACGAAATGCGCTATAGTTTGCCCGCTATCGAGTCGTGGTGAAGCGGACGTGTGGGATTCATGGATAGGAAATGGGTGGGAAATAATACCGTTGTTGTTTTTGGATTAATGATGGCGGTCGATTTGAAAATGACCGGCTATGTGCTGCTGAGGCCACAATATAACATATACCACTACCAAGGGTAGGTGGGCTCGCCCGTCACTAACCAGCTTCCTACTCTTGTATATATAAACATATTATTCTCGTCAACACACTTTACCTACATTATACAAATACACACATAACATATATATTTATTACATCGGTAATCGTCCTATTGCTCGTCCAAACGCTAGCGAACGACTGAAAACTGTGCATTTTAAATGAAATACGAATAATATAATATTCACATTACGACGATAATATAAAACGTTGGCGTTCGTTCGTATAGTGTGTGCAGTAAAAGCGCCCGTCGAGTATTTGCTCGCCATATGTGTAGGTATATAGGTAAGCGCGTTGGTCGATTTTACGGATAATAACCAGAATATTGTGTTACAAATAATACCTAATGCATTTCAACAGAGAGCTGACGAATTTTTGAAATACGCTTATTCTATTCTGACAAAGCTATAACCTTCGCGAAAATCATGACGTACCGGTCGACTGATTATTTTTCTTTTCTATAAATTCAGATGTCCGTCTTACGATTAGGACAAGATTACCTTAACGAAGGTCACATGATCTGTACCGGGCGTTATATGATTGAAAACTGGTTAATTCAAAAAGTATACATTTTTTTTGAAAAATAAATTTACGTGTTTCTATTCGTTAATACAACATTCAAGAAAAATGTATATATTTTTTAATATTGTACCCGATCGTTTTCTAAGTTTTTTCTTTTTTGAATGACAACATATAAGATACTGTTTGTTTAAAGACTAGAAGCCGTACCATATTTTTTCAAAAAACATTTATACTTTTTTTTTCAAATAATTAGTGTTTAATGACAAAATAATGTGAACACCTAAGTGTCTACACAAGAATCATTATATAGATGCATTGTTCAAAATTGAGCTGTAATTAACTACAACTAAATTCACTAGTAAATGTTGACGTTTACAGTTGTAGTATAGTTGGTAAATGTTGGTATAATAGTGGTAATCTCGGAATTTCAGTAAATTCACAATACTAATGTTATAATATAATGCTATTTTGCAGAATATAGACATAAGTTCATCCTGGTGGTTGATAGTTTTGATAAATTGTATTACCTTGCTTAATAAATTGTTACATAAAATATTAATATGTCTTGATGATGTTCATAAATTGGCTGCCCTAGATGATGTTATAAATCAATTATGTACACCAGAAATCAGTTTTTAGTGAACGTTACATATCTCACCCGATGAAGTTTTAACTGACCGAAAAATTTCATTTGAACAAGCTACTTTTTATGATTAAAAAAAGTAGAGCGTAAGAGAATAACTCCGTGATGCAATTGAAAAAAGAAGAGCACTACAAAATAAATGTAGTAGTAAAAATATTGACATTTTGTGCAATTTCAAATGGAAGTTTGTCGTGTTGCGATAAATAAAATAATTCAAACTTATACGTTTTATTTCTTGCCATTTTTTTTAAATTTTAATTGTTTACACAAATTTAGCTATTATAATAAATCTTTCTGATAAAGCCATTTTGATAATTCAATAATTAAATATTCAATTTTTTTATATTGTATTTTATCAAAATTAGTTAAAATCATATATTATGACAACACATTGAACATACCCGTATAATGTTGAATACGACGATATATTCACTAGTTGGTGTACACATTTTTTTTAATTCGTCAAAGTTCGTTCATTATTAAGTTAGATATGTTTACATTCAACGGTGGCCATCGGCAAAAGTCATGACCTTGTAATAACTTATTAAAATATTAAATTTATACTTTGCAAAAACTTACAATAGAATATTATATTAAAAAAATATTTTTCATTTTACGAACAATAGTTACTAACAGGCAGCATTAAGACATAATATACTCACACTTCACAGCAATAATATATTCAGGGTGGTTTTCTTGCACTTTTATATTGCATTATATTGCAAACATCTTAATTCCAAAAAAAGAACCTTTTTTGATTATTACGCACAAATACATTTTTGTTTCATCTTGAATGTTTTAATATTGAGTGAAAAATAAATTTTAAATTTGTTTACCTAGACACAATACATCAGTGAGTATGAAGTTTATATATTATATTCTGAATCCTTTTGATGATTATTTAAATATTCTTCTCTTAATAAAAATTATAATAGTTTAACATAGGTAACAAAGTATCGGTACTCAACATGTAAAAAGTATAAGTTTAGTGATTTTGAAACTGAAGCCTTTCACCAAACGGATAGAGTTTTGGATAGTTTATACGAATTTTATTTGATTCTTCAATGTCGCCTATCTCTTACTCCCCGAATTTCATATGAATTAACATATCTATGAAACTTTGATGCCTATTCGCAATGAACATACCTCTACCCTAAACTTAGCATATAACACAATCCTTACTTGTAGGCTCACTTGAAAGATCTTAAATTATTTTTAAGATTGAAATTGTTAATCAATCGATTGTAATTATTACTTCTATTATCATTATTATCTGTTATAATTTACTGGGGTGTTGTTAACTGGAACATTGTATTTCATAATTTTCAAATCTATTAACAAAGACATTTGTGCTGCGAAATTGACGAAATTAAAACAATTATTATTATAATTTAAACCATTCGAATAGGTAGATAATAATATAATTTCATGAAAAAAGGATGATACTATAATATATTAACATATGATAATATAATAGAGCATAAAAAATGACAAAAACAAATTAGTTACCTGAGTTTATTATTTATTTTTTTTTTTAGTAATGAAAACAAATACTAATATTTTATATTTATTAATTATTATTCATCATTAAACGCAATTTGTGATTCACTATTATGATATTAATCATTTATAATAAATGTTTTAATATCCTAAATAAGTATAAATTATTTATTAACGTAATTCAATATTATACACGTATATTATAATTATTTTATTACAAATTATTATTTATAATGAAAAATAATAGACAATACAATAAGAAGGAAATGTTCAACATTAAAATATAGTTGATTCTCGTAATAGTTAAGATTTAATTACACATTTTTTGTAAATTATGGTTGTAAGACACAATGACATAAAATTAAAGTTACACACATTAATTATTATATATTATATTATTATTCAATGGCCCAAACATATTTATTTATATTTGTTAATTTTTTGAATAAAATATTTTGCTATTGGTTATCCACATCATAATAAATATATTTCTTATGTAAGTGTGATTCATTAAAATTAAAACTAGTTTTCATCTCAAATAACTCTACCTACCTATTAATTTTAAACTGCAAAAATAATGCGAAATTGTATTGTATTCATACCTATATACTCGTAATTATGTAATAATTTATAGTATTTTGGAAATTGTAATTAAATAATTATTTAATTATTCGTTAATTAAGTTTAAATACTTGCAAGTTGTACGGAACTTAATTGCATTGCTTTTTTTCTTAGAATATTGAGATGCTCATACCTGAAACATAAATCAGATTAAAATTACGTAAAATATAACGAATATGAATGTTGTTTCTAATTAAATAGTTATACAATAAAATTAATTTCTTACTAATAAAGTATAAAATGTAAAATATGAAGTATATTTAATATATTAATTAAATTAATAACGATGCAAAACAGTATCGCTTGATGTCATTAATAATAATTAATTGGCAAACAAATTCATAAATGCAATTTTTTTTTTTTTTTAGTTTCTGGTGTAGTAAATAACTAAGGAACTTAGGCAAAAATATGATTTATTAAAACTGTTTCTATTTTATTACCTATATACTGAGATATCATATTCAACATAATAGTAAATATTTTTGTACAAGTTTTTAAATGTCAAGATAAATCGACAATGGCTAGTTAGGGCACATAATAATATAAGTGAGGATTTTGTTTAACCATAGTATGGTTCTACAGTAAACAAATTTGGAGTTCCTATCTATTACCATATTATGATTATAATTGTGTATACTTAGAAGAGTTTTGCATACATATAAGGTTACATATAACTATATAAGGTAACCCATGGGAGTACAGTTTGTTTACATCAATGGTTTTTTTTTCAGTTTCGATTATTTATAATTATCAAATTTAATTATTTGATTTGCACTTTTTTTTATTTATGAAAACAGTTACCTACGCAAATTGTCAAAATAAAAGCAAATATTGCATGCATTTCAAATTTTAATTGAATCTTTTTTTTATATAAAATATCATTCTGAGTACGTTTTTCTATTCTGTAACAAATATTTATTCCATTATGAATTTAGTTCAAACGTTTTTCTTTTACAAATTTTATCTTGTATTGAAATGATTCAGAAAGCCGTATGACTCTGTGCAATAAAAAAATCATATTTTTACAGTTAAAGGTGACAATTTATTATTTCAATGACAGGTGTTCTTTGTAATTTCTTGTGAACATTTCAAATATTTTATTCAAAATTTGTTCATTGCCGAATTATTGAGCTTTGAAATGTGTCTATCACCAATAGTAGGTAGATTATGTGTATGAATTAATGAAAAAAACAGTTTTAAATATTTCGGATTTTCAAATCACTTTCTATACCAGTAAGTATACATATTGTCGTATAATAAATAAGGCGGAGCAACATTTTATTTAAATCTCGATTTAAAAAAATGTGTCACCTTTAAAATTATTTATTGGATTTATAATATAATACTTTATGTGGTTATTAATGATTCGTCGATTCGAGTAAGACCTGCGGGATGGACGTAAATACAACGCCTAAATTATAATATGTACTGCCTAACCATAACGCTCTACAAATCAAAAGAATTTACTCCGAGGTAATACTATATATCAATAGATACGATCCAAGAACGTAAATACTTAAGCGATATTCGTTTAACCTACCGGTATGTCTATTACTTATTGATTATTATAATTTCTTGCTACGCGAACAGGCCCATCGTAAATTATTGTTTAGTTTCTTCAAGGTTTAAATATTATAATATTTATAAATAAATATTTTTATTTCCCTGTTCTCGTTATTATTTTAGTTAAAAATCAATAAACAAACATGAAATTTAAAAGAAACTCTGTGAATTATAATATTATTTTAGTAAATTTTTTTATGGTGTGCACACAAGTCCCAAATATAGGTAGAATTGCTTAAAGTGTATTACTTAATCGGTCACGTTTTAATTATTTTTTTCTGTTTAGTTTCACATAAAATAAATCCAAACAGTAAAATATCAGGATTCCTTTTTTTTTGTTTTTGTGTATTTCATGATGAGATTACGTAGACTATAGTTGATGGCTCCCGAGTAGGAGTAGCTGGTATAAAAATTTAGCAATAACTAATAGCTTTATACTTAAATACATCCAGTATATATACCTACTCAATTACCGTTATCAAAAGCAAATTTAAAAAGCTTTTATTTTAGTATAGTTATATAGTGCATATAACCACGAGTCCATTTACTCTGTTAAAGTTATAAACTAATAACTGATAACGGTCACGATTATAGACTCTTTCTACCTCACACACACACTATCTACCGGTAAACATAATATTTGGTGAATCCAGAAATTAACGCGATAAAAATGAAAATAAGAATAAATAATACTTAATTTTAAATTTTAATAATATTATGTAAAATAATTACAAATTACAATGTATTAAATTAAGTTAAAAATGTTGCAAACAGTGTCAACGCAAAAATGTAATCATAACTTAACCAATTATGAAGACGATTTTTTTTAAAAATGTCCCATTCACGTCACCACAAATCATCATTCATACCGACGAATAAAATAATAATATAATTAGGTATAACACCTTTAGGTATAAACAAATGAATTTGTATTCCTGGAAGCAGAAAATATAAAACAATCTACACATACTAATTGCTTTTACTGATTTAGGTTCCACAAGGAGTATATTACTTCCATGATACATTTATCACACGTATTTAATTTCATCGGAATCATGATGATGAAAAAAAAAATAAAAAATAAAAAATATTATTATTAAAAAGATGATGGTTAAAATTTTAGACACATTGTTGGCGATGCTTTATTTGTTCAAAATAATATATTGGAATAAGAGTTTACGTGCTTTGGATCGAAAAAAATGCCTTTACAATCGACATAAACGACCGGGGTGACCAATGTTGCCTAACAATCTGTCACGTTCAGTTGCACATTTTTTTCAATCTTGTTCTACTTCTCTCTTTCTCGTCAATCCTCTCTGTTTAAAAAGCGACGTGCAGGTTCGTTTTATGACTTTTCCGGGGACAATTGTCGGAATCGTCTTATAAATAGTTCACTAGCTTACAATTTTCATTGAAGTTCCCAATCTGATCCTGAGTATTGAAACGACACTCACTGTGTTGAACTTAATATAAATTATGTATTGGATGTGTTGTTGGTAAAAAAATGTTTCACAAAACATCTAGAGTTAAATTTATTGTGAAATTAGTTTTTTACCAAAACAAATAGTTATTATTATTATTATTCAATTCCGTAATATCTAACCACAGACAATGGTATACAATTTATTAAAGTGATGTATATTGTATAATATATTCAATAGGTCATGAAAATAAATATTTGATTAAAAAGTAACACATATATGTATAATGTTCAGTATATTGATTAGTATATAGTTTACAATAGAAAAAAACATTAAACCAAAAGGATGCATTTTACGCTTTTTATTTACTTTGGAATATTAATTATGTACGATAATCTCATATTAATTGTTCGTATTGTTATTTTATGAATTATTTAAAATGTATTTTCCATTCACTTTACGGCATACTAATACTATATATCTGTATCTTAGGATTTGTTCTCATTCTATTTGTAATGTTTGGCTATAGGTACTACAAAAGGGGATATTTACTCGCAGCAAACTGCATCCTAATAAAGATTTTGTTTACTTACTTTAAAGCTCAGTCGTGGCTAGCGTGTTAAGTTATATGCAAATATTATGGTCAACATAAACGTTGAATCCTATAAAAGAGGCAAATTTGGTTTTTAGACATGTTGATGAAATTTACGAACTATTACATTTATTTTATATATTAATTTATTTCATACATACTGCACACTTAAATTTAAAATTTTTAATAAAAACTGATTGATTATATCTGACCTATGAAGCAATTAGTGCAATAATTTAAAATTTCTCAAATAGTCAAATGAAAAATCTTAATATCAATATTATATTTTATATGACTGCTGTTTAATAATTATATAAATATTGTAAACTTGCTGATAGAGAGACTAACCTAGCGAGAGTAAACATTTGGCAATTAAAGGTTACGACAAGTTGAATTGGTTTTTATTTAGGTATATATAAACAATTAATTATCTAGAAATATTAAATTTAAAATCAATGAAATCATCAATTCAGAGATTTTAGAGTGTAGGCAACAGTGAATAAATACATACTTCTCAAAAAAATACATTTAACGTACTGCAGGTGATTTTGAAACAACAAGTACACAAAATATTATACTACAGTGATAGTGTTAATTTTTTAAACCAATATATAATTGCAAAAAACATTTTAAGGTTAGAAAGCGTTCATAGCACAAACCTATTTATTTTATAAACAAAATTATCATCAAATGGCTTCATTATATTTTGTTATGAGACGGGTTTTAAGAACAAATTATGAATGGTATTGTACTAAATTTTAATTTAAAATGCTTTTAAAAAAAATGTCAACTAATTGTATTCAATTCAATAATTTAATATATTATTAGACATGAAACATAACCAAAATACCTCGAGCTAAATAAAAACACTTCACACTACATAATTATTTTAAAAATAGAAAAACCAATAAATGTATTGATCACATCCATCCAATAGTAACTAGTAAGAAGTATATAAATATGTCATCTCGAAAAATAACCACCAATTTTAAATATTATATCTACTTGACATATAGTTATTATGTAAAACGCAAAAGCTAAAATTAAAAATCAACCAACTGTTATGTATTTTTTGGATATATTATAACAAGTTAAAATTATAATCACGTTGTTTTTTTATTTAATTGACCAATAAATTATTTTTCAATAAAATAGTATGTAGGTAGCTCGTGTCGTAGCATCTGCACATGCATACATAAATTATAACAAAAATGAATTGCTAAAAATAAATTATGTTATAATGTTATACGTATTAAGGTTATTGTTCATTGATTTTTAAAACAATAATAAGGTACTTTGCAGGGATACAAACAAACGCTCATAAATATAAATATAAATTACTATCATCTAAGTACGTAGATACCTAACTATAATAATTTTATTTTTTATGTTTAATATAGTACAGTAAAATCTGTAAAGAATTTTTTTACAGTAAACACAAGTGATGTTGGTTTTATAAAAAATATTAAGAAAAATTGAATAAAAAAAATTGAATACAATTTACAACATTTCAGACCGGAGGCATGTGTGATGTAGCCATTTATGAAACTATTTATACCTACTTATTATAATGAATCTAAAAAGTACCATGTTTATATATAAAATAATCAGCGCACACATAGTACTAGATAAATATTTAATATTATTTTTTTGACTGGTATAGAAAAAATTGTCAAGTGTTGTTGCATAAATAATTATATTTTTGTTAATTGGGTTAAACTAAATAGTAACTTGTATCAGTTGCCATTCATAATTTAAAATTTGAATTCCTCCCCTATTGCACATTCATAAAGATCTTATCAGTTAACATTTACCACATATATTAGCTATAAATAACAAGTCGTTTCTTTCTTTTCACTACTCAAATAGGTTTTTACCTTCTTTTTTAAAGTGATTGAATGGATAACGGCGGTAATGGATAATCTTTGGACGCTGAGAAAAAAATTTCCCCTAAACATAAAAAGCCGATACTAAAAAAGAAACCAACAAGCACTGAACCAATTGCTGATGGATGAAAAACTTGATCCCTGAGTACCTAGACTATTATACACTGGATAAAAAAAATCAATGAAATATACCTTTTAAAAAAAAATAATTATTTTTTCATTACTTTTTTTGTATCTAAGTAAAAACTAGTAATAATTTATTTTTATTTAAACCATCTTTACAATTATATATTTATATTTGACAAAAATAACATAATTGTAAATAACACATTGCAAAATAATAATAAGAACAAAGTTAATGCACAAAGTATTTGTAATTGTTTATTTTTTTTTCAGAATTAAATTACCTTTATGTTTTTTTTATTATGGTATCGAGGACTGACGGAGGAACTATGGTGCCAGTACTTCTCCTCAAGCATTAAATTGCCTATAATATTATAACTTCGAATGAATAGCTGATGTAGATAGTAAATGCCTAGGGGCCTCCAACGATTTAATACTTATATAAACTACAACGAGTTAATATTAACTGATTGTTTAAAAAAAAAAAAAAACATAGTAATATTGAGATTAAATAGACAGACATAATATGTATATTATAAATAATTATTTTATATAACTGTTTCGATATTCTATTCAATTTAATCGGGTAGTAAAGATAGCTAAATTGACAGTTTTTGGCGGTTTTAAACTTAAAATATAATTATAATAATCCACTAACCTTTCTTGACCATAAACCGCAAAGATAAATGTACATTCATAAAGTACTGCAAATAGTTAGCACCAAAATCATCGATTTATATTTCACGAAAGCACTATGTTATGTTATTTAGTTTTAGATTCAGAGCAGAGCGAAGAATATATTGGTTTTAACTTAATATGTGATTGATTTTTTAACTAAGTTTGGATATTCGAATGCATAGAAATGATTTATCCTCAAACGGTTTTTGATCATTTTAAAATATTTATATCGTTAAAACTTGAGTCATTCTAGCATTCATTCTTAAATTGACATATATTTATGAAATGAAAAAAATTTAAATATTATTTTGTAGTAAAAATGTATCAAATTTCAAATCACCATAGCTAAGGCATGTACATTTATTGCACGGCTCTTATTTTTTAATATTTACTTCAACATGACTCTAAAAGCATTATAAATGTATAATATAAAACATAAACAATATACTCTGACAGACCTGCTTCAACGCAGAATTGTCTTTTATCGTATCAGTCATATCGAATTGAAATATAACACATCAAGTGTCCTACTTAACGGTGAAGAACACTAAAAACCTACTTTACAGCAGTGCGATTTCAAAAATTTCAGCAATATTTATATACTTTAGTGAAACTTATTTCTTAAAAATCGTGTTTATCAGAAATAGTAAAACAAAACATGTATTTGTTACACCTCGTTAAGAGAAAATGAAAAAAATGAAAAAAAAAACAACGTCTAATTCCATAAATAATTTACAAAAAGATGACTGCCAGAGAAATAGGTCAAATCCAAAATGGTACATTTATTATTTACGTTAAGTATAGTATCCATCTCTTTTAATATTACGTACATTATGATGTCCTAACGGATGTATACACTGAGTGACGTCAACGCGAAATTTTCAACAAGACTTAACCATAATAAATACATTATGTATTACTATAGTATATGGTTGTATGCAAATGAATTTCATCACTTTTAGACTTTAGCTTATAAATGTGCATTGTGTGAATATTTATAATTTTTTCGAACAGACTTTATAAATTTATCATAAAAATGTACTGTCAACGTGTGAACAGTATTGTGGATTACCTATATAAAAGTTATGTGAAGTTAAAATATACAGGTATTTAAAAATTAAGTTTGAGCTGAGGTATGAAAGTATTAGTTCCATTACGATGTTTTTTTTTTGTTTACTTTTTTATATCATGACAACTCTTTTTAATGAACTATACGAAATGCTTCGATCGTCGACTTTGTAAGGGTGGCGTCTGGTAACGAATTGGATATAATTGGTTCTTTAGACTTTTAGAGGGTCAACAATTACAATTCCATAGTTATATTAACGATAGAGGAAAACTAAAATTACGAAAAAAACCAAAATTATAATAACGCAGTACAATATTATTATTCTTTGGCAAAACCGGTTAGGTATGTTAATGTTGTGTAATTTAAAAACGAATAACCATAATAATTGTTTGATATTTTCACTATTCTTTATATGTGAATTTTCTAGACGTGTTATATTTTTCATTTAATTTAGACACTTTTTTATACATTTATAATATAATCGTACAATTTAAAAAATATTTAAGATATGATTTGGAATTTGGATATTATTTTCGATAAATATTATGTTAATAGGTAAAAATATTCAAAAATATACAAAATACAAAAAAAAATATTACATATTAAAATGCTTAATTATCAAAAGCAACATAATACTGTTCAAAAATATATTTTAGGCATGCCATGTTACCATAACCTAACTAAATAGTTAAATTACTTCAAAGTTAATTGATCACACAATTCTAACTAAAATAAATTATAAAGTGATTTTAGAAACTTGAAATCTCATTGCCTCTGAAAACTTTTTAGCTTGAAAATAAATACAATGCTAAGTTAATTTGTTTCGTTTTAAATCACAATAAAATTTTACTCTGTTCAAAATTGTTATTCTATCAGTGTTATTCAATTTTAATTTTCTACTTGAATATAGTGGTTAAATGTAAATAAACCGATACTGGGAAGGGGAATTTCTGTGAACGTAACTTAACGGGAACCGAAATCTCCGAGAACAATCACAGTAGCTATTAAAAAAAAAAAACTTAACTCAATAAAGATAGATACCGGTAACCCTCCAAGAATTTACTTTAAGTACCTATAACTATCTCTGTTTATACTATAGATAAAAAATAATGTTTTATTCATCGTAAAATATGTTTTTCTTATTTAACCGTTGAGGATATTTTTCTATTAATTTCCTTGTCGTATTTTCAGGTCGACCCTCTACGCAAAATTGTGTAAAGTAAGCTCGACGTAACTATAGTATACAGGTTTTTCATTTTAAATCTAACCTAAAATATTTACGAACTTACCTTTAAGAAAATACACAAAACTTACGATCGCTGTATGTCTGTGTAAACATTTTCGAGGAATCAAAATACATTTAAAACGACGTTTTTGTCTATTTATTTATTTATTTGTTTATTTAAGATTCTGAGCGGAATGACGAGTGTATTGATTTTACAATGTGTTTTTTTTTTTGATCTGTGTACATGAAAATTAGTCAAAAAAATGATTAGCTTTTCAATTTTCGTAGTACTTAAAATAGAAAATGTCAAGCAATTGTCAAAAACGTAGGAAAAAAACAAAAAAACATTGCAAAGAACACTAATTTTTACGCGCAATCAGTTTATCCGACATAACTTATTTAATTGTTTTTTTCCAGTGACTCAAAAATTAATTACCGTAGACATTTCAAATATTCCCAAAATATTTATAAGACTGTTTTATATACAATATAACATTTTCAAAATATTGTGACTTTTTTGGAGTTATTTCTAAGAACTTGACATTTTCAATTTTGTTATTTATTTCTATAAATGGTGATCAAAATAATATTGAAAGAGAAAGTTTTGAAGTTTATCTCAAGATTCCTCATTACTTGTTCATCTACCTTTTAAAAAATACCAAAAATACATGTATACATAAAATATACAATATATTTATATTTATACACAAATATGTATAATAAATAATAATATAATATTTTTTTATAAACATTTTAAGTTATAATTTCGACAAATTTATCAGAACCATGAAAATCTAAAAGTTAATTTTAATTCAAAAATAATTAAATGTTTAAATAAAAAAATATTTATCATAATACGTTCATCCGGTAACCGAATAATCTAAAAATATATAAACCCATTTTTTTTAACTTATAGAAGCTTAGATATTTGAACAAAGAATAACAATTTGTTTTGTTGTGGATACTTGAAACTTTTGGAGCATATAAGTATTTAACATATTATTATAAAATTTTTCACTCAGTGATATTTTCAAACACAATGTTTTTGGCAAAAATAGTAATAATATCATAAAATATACTTAGTATCTAGTATTATAGTCGGACAACCGTCTCAGAATTGACTTCGCATTTAATGGTTGTAAGTCAATCAGTTCAAATTACTGTGACAAAACCTATGTCAAATGTATAGCAGAGCACTGTCCCACCTTTTTTTTTAAAATTATTTTTCTGTGTGTGAATTAAGATTTATGTTTTTATTTTTACTTTCACGGTAGATGTCTTAATTTTCAAAAATGTTTTGCATGTTATTATATACTGAGAATCATTTTTCAAAAGAAAAATAATGGATATCTGAGACAAAATTCCTTGGAGGCACAACACGATAAAAACGTTTCGAGTTAATTAAATTACTTTTGTGACGTAGGTATTTAATCTAGTTTCTTCAATATGTTTATCCCATCTAGACTGTTTACTACTGGATTTTCTCCTCGTAAAGAAATCCTACTTTAAAAAAAGAAGTAAAATACCTTCTGGTTAAAATATATAAGTGGGTTTCCAAACTGGTATAAACGACGGGTAACTTAAATTAGAAGCTCTACAAGAAGATGAAAGAAATCTCTTTTATTTCACAGGTCTCTGGCTCTGATGGTTAATCGTCGATTTTTTTTTTTTTATTCAGCTCTTGTTTGCTGTAAATTAGATATTTTCTCTTTCATGCCCTTATTCTTTGTTTTTTATTTTACTGTCCATTACACTAAATTAAAAATCTTAAATCAAACAAGAAAAGTTTGATATTTTGTTACTTTTAGGAACACTGCAGTTATCGACTGGATGAGATACACTGTGGAGTTTTATATTAATTTTATTATGGTGTGCAAAAGACATCAAATTAAGAAATACCTTTATATTGAAATAAACTTTCGGGAAATAAACATTGCCATATTGGTCATACTAAAATATTACAAATTGTTTTTAGAACCTACATGAGTACATAAGTATTAAAATTTAATTTATTTGCCCATTTATTATTTATAATATTATGTTTTAATTATTTGAAATCTAAAACTGTGTGATATGATTTAATGGATTTCGTAAAAATTCTGAATGGTACAGCAGTTTTGAATGAACTTGATTCATTAAAACTTTGTACAAATATACAACTAAACAATTAAAAATGAATATAATGTATCGTGGTTTACACTATATTATATGCACATTGTAAAATTGTTCAGCTATGAATTAACTGTGTTTAACAATATTAAACAAAGTCCAATGTGTATAAACCACATTTGTCCATGTGTGTTGTGCATGTCATCAAGCTCTATTTAAATAAATGAATAATAACATTATCCATTTACCAAACCAGTCAAACAGATAAGTAACGTATAGATATAGGACAGTAGGGTTTCCGTTTAAATTTTTTTACCTAGACAAATATTAAATAATACGTCATATTTTTTTTATTATATTGTACCATTCTTATATTTATTGATATAATTTCTTGTAATTTTGTAAATAATTTGTGAATAATTATACATTATCAACTGTTAAGCTTTTAAAAAAAGTTAATATGGTATAAATAAGTTAGATGGCCTTGTCAGGAACAATTTATAAAAAAAACCTCATATTCAAGTTCATGAAATTGATTATAATTTTATAGGAAAGATATTACAAAATATATAAAAATGAATGCAAGTGGAAAAAAATCGAATTGATACAAATAACAAAATATATCACCGTTAGTTATTTTAATTTATTAATATAATAATCTTAATAAATTGGTTGCCAAATACAGTGACAACCCGGCGTCTTAAAAAAGGACAAGGTTTAATACATTGTGTTAGGATTAAAATACCATACGGAAGAATAATTAATATAAATACAATATGGTGACTAAAATGAGCTCAAATGTTTCAATGTTATTTTTGTTATATTGAAAAAGTGAGTACGAAAAGATGACCTAATATTATGATTAAAATTACGGATTGGGTTCACGTATTTTGCTCATCTTTAGTTAAGGACTAATGTTGGTACTTACTTTTTTTTATATATTTTAATAACGTTCAACGAGCGAGTGGTGCAAATGATTAATTATGGTCGTGATACTTGATAAATTATATTGGTATGGAAATATACTCCAAGAAAATAATATTGGATTGTGATTTTTAAAATACAATCCTATTCTATATCTAATAAACAAAACTTTTGAAACCATTTTAGAGGGAGAAGAAATAAAAACCATTATTGCGTAAAATCGAATTATCATCAGTAAAATATATCTTTCAGTTAGGTATTCCATACATCCAAAGCAATTTATCAACAATATTATTATCATAGGACACAAAATTTAAAATATTATTATGTTCTGTTGTACTAATTTTATTGTTCAAACATTATACGACAAAGTAATTTATTTTATACTTTTAATAAGTTTTCATTTAATATATTTTTTTAAAGGTTATTACTATATTCATTTCAAAACCGAAACACAATACTGGTTCAGACTAATTCAAATGTGAAAATGTGTTTGTAAAAAGCTAGTTGGTATTTAAAATAATTGTATTTAGAAAAAATAAAAAGTTTTTTAGTAAACTAAGTGTTTTTCAGACTAAATTTTAATTAATGTAATGAAATGGCATTTATCAAAAGCGAGATTAAAAAATTAAAATTTGTGTTCAAGAATACCAAACATATAGCCATACTAAATTCATAATAAAAGTTGTTAAAAAAATAAATCAAATTATGATTTAATTCATCTTCAGTTCAAAAGTAGGTATATATACTACTCAAAAGATGGTTCTATATAAAATTGATGTAAGTGCATAACGATTCAACAACTTCTTATAAGCAGACTAATATTATTTCAATCGCTCAACGACTTACGTGTATTGCTTTACTGTGCACTTTTTAATTGCGAAATAAATTACAAAAACATTTGATAATAACCTTAACCAAACCTACAATAATTAAAGTTTAAATACACAGGAATAATGGGTTTATTAAGATAACAGCTGGAAACTATAGTTAATGTATTATGCAAATTCAATTTTAAGTCCACCGAAAAATGGGTTTTTCGTACCCTTAATATTAAAGAGCCTATTACTTATTCTAAGGAAATTTTAATTTGCAAGAGTTTTTTTTCCTTATTGTTATTTCCCAAATTGAATTAATATCACATATCTATTATGTGTTTTTAAAAATGTATAGGTAACAATAAACATTTATTTTTATTTCAGTTGTATTATTATTTATTGTTATTTTACTCTAAGTGGAGATGTGAATATTTGGTTTTAAAATCATGTGTATTTTTTATTTTTGTGTCCGTCATTACCTTTTGAAGTATGTACAAAAATGCCTCAATATTCAACTATGGAATTGTTTTTGGCCGAAATTAGAATTTCAACAAAATTGGGTTTGTAAATAAAGAATATATTAAGAGTATTTGTTTTTAACGACTTGTTTTTTAGTTGTAAATCAAAAAATATTTTTTATAGCATGGACTAGAAATGTCTATCCATTGAGTGTATTAGTTTTGATATACACAATAAAATTTTCAAAATATTCAGATAAATGTTAAGGCATCTATACCACGAACCGATTCAAAACATTTTATTCGTTTTACTTAAAAGTCAATATTAAAAAGATATGCAAATATTATAATGTCAGCGATATATTTGAGAAATATATTAGTCATATATTTTATTAATATGAATTATAATCAGTAATAATACAAGTTCTTTTCAAAATAATAGAAGCCGACACTGCTCAAAATCGTTTTTCGAATGTTAAAATGTATTAATGTACCTACTTCAATTCACCACATTCATTGCAGTGATCTTCTCAACGACAAACTACACTCAAAATATACGATAAAGGGAAATGTCATTCCCGGGATTTTTTTTAGAATGTAATTTAATTATGTCTAAGAATGCGCTTTCCGACTTTTTTTTGGTAAAGTGCATACTGCAATCACAATATTGCTGATAGTGTGCTACGTCAAGATATCATTACTGATGCAGCAAAAACATATTACTAAGTAAATCATTAAAAACTTGAAACATTAAACTTTTGATGCAAAAGTTATTAAATTAATTATAAGATCGTTATCAAATTTAAATTAATTATAATAATTTACAATGAGACTGATAGAGTTATGCTTAATTGATTGATTATATTTTGGATCTCAATTTGTTTTTTTTTTTTTAATTTAAAGAAATGTTTAATTACCTCAAATCATTTGATTTACTCAAAGTACGTTTTTAATGATTTAATTAAATTTTCGGACAGATTTTTTAATTATATGATAACTGACAACAATTATCAAGTTCTGCATTTTTACTTTATTTAAAAAATTTAAATATGATATCCGAAAAGAACCCTTGAAATGTCTATTTAAATGCTAAATTATTTTCCATCCTAATTTATAAATGGATTGTGATTGGCAGTAATTATTGTTTATACCTTTAGTCGTGTTCGATTAATTTTCATATAACTAGAAATATATTTTAATCATACACATTTAACAAGGTGATCATTGATTGTTATAATTTATAGTTGTGTGTAAACTTTAAAAACGAAATACAAATCAAATATTTCAATCTTTCTTTTGGTTTTTTTTTAAAAAAATACTCATTATTTGTATGTGGTGATATTGTTCCTAAATAATTATTTACGCAATGGTGAATGACCGGGAAATTAAAAAACATAATATAAAAATAACCTAAATATTTAATTTATAATATAGGAGATGAATGGATTTCATTTGTTTTATCACCTTAAAAATATTTTCCTATAAGCTCCGTAAAAAACACACAATAAGAAATTGTTCTACCTACCTATCTTCTTTGCTCTCATCAACATATAAAATAAACAGAAGTCTTTACAATGGTAGTAAATATTAGACTTTTTCATATTATGTTAGTATATTCAATACAAATTGTACAAATAATAAAAATTTTAATAATTTTAATCAAACTTCCAATGCTTTATCAGATTAAAGAAAAATAGAGATTTATTTCAAATTTACATTAGTTCAATAGGTACTTAGAATATCTGATAAAATATCTAACTATTAATATTAGTGTACAGTACACCTACATGAACAAACATCACCATTAAAAATTGATTTATTTTAGTGTTAGAATGAAAAGGAAATTTATAAATGTATTGAAACTGTATACGTGTATTATAAACTTAACTTACAGTACAAATAGAAAAACAAGATATTTATAAAGATGTTGTTAGACTTATTCAAATGGTACACTAGTGCATAAGAAAAACACTGTGCTCTCGACTAAATATAAAAATATCTTGTAATTTGTTTTCCGTAAAATGTAATCTTCAGAGAAAACGTAATTTTTTTATTAAAAATGTGCAAGGTGATTTTTAAGTATGCTCACCTCCTTTTTTCTCTTTAATAGCACATTTATTCAAATTCTGATTTTTAGAATTTTTATTAGCTAGTTCTTTATTATTTTTAAGTATACCTGAAGAACTTATTTTCAAATTTTTGATATTTTTTTATTACTTAAAGAGTGCCTTTGTGGCAATACAAACTTCTATTTTTCTAATGAGAATCCGTATTATTTTTTAGTGAAAATTATTTAATAGATGATTTTCTTGAAAATATGTGTGATGTATTTAAATCAAAATTGTGATGAGTAGATTCTAAATTATCAAAATGTTTGTAGAATACTAACATATAATAACTTTACGTACTTATTATATTATGTAATAATTATTATACTTGGATCACTTTTACAAATTATTTATTATGATAGATAAGTAGTAAAAACCAACTTTTTCAAATCGTTGAAACCCTTATATCCACTTAACTAATTACCATAGACATTTCCTCAGTACACGAAGTTATAAGACTAGAAAACTACTTGATTGCATTTTTATCTAAATACATTAAATTACTAAAAATGAAAAGGGGGTTATTATTTGAGAATTAGAAAATATTCTAATTGTATAGTATTTTACTATTGTCACAGAATTATCCTTAAGTAAGTGGGGCAAACATCTTCAAGGTTTCGAAAACATGGCCTTAAAGTTTATATAGACATTACAAAAATCATAATTTATATTTATGTATAATTTAAGTATTAAAATAAGGTGACCAAGTTTAAAAAATCACGCTGTATATCAATAATATTATAACATAATATTCCACTAACAAGATTTATTTTTAAAATTCTACGACTCAACTTTTTATGATTATTAGAAATGTAAAAGAAATTTTAAATAAATATATTTTACTTAAAAATACAAACAGTGTTAATTCACAGTACCTAATTTACAATAGTTAATATTAATCATTATTTTTAGAAGGTTTTCGAAGTATATTGAGGAAATTCAAAAATTACTTTTATAACACACTACACGTCTACACCCAATGTCACGTGAACAACTAAAATCTATAGTGCGTGACATATATATACAACTTTTGGAGCACTTTTCCATAAACTTTTTCCCAGAAATAAAAACATATTATATAAAAACAAATAGCTTCCTCATTCTTTCCAGAATTTATATCCTGTTCAATTTTACATGGAAATTGATTATTTACTATCAATTATTTCAACACATATTTTCCATTTATAAACCAATGGTCGTTCGATAAACTTTAATTAACTGCAGCATCCAATAAAACGTTACCAAATAAATAGATAATAACTCGAGTTTTTTTTTTTAACATTATTACATTAATCGTAGGTATTTATTGAAAATATCGTCAAACAACATTTCAGTTCAAATTTACTGAATTTACCACTCGACATTTTGACATTGAGTCAACCAGAAATAATCACAGTAGTCAATGAAAAGTTACATTCACATACACAGCAGATAAAATATATTTACAAAGGATTTTGAAAGACTATTCAGAAATGTTAATATTATAATAATATTATATCGTATATTTATCCATAGACCAATATTTCCGTTGTATCCTATTCAAGAGCAATGCATGGAACATGAGTTATAAATATTATATTATACACTGAAGACTCTATAGAACAGACCATAAATATGTAAAGTTGAAAAAGGTATATTGTTATTTAATTAGATTATCGTCAACATTTGATGTAATAAACAATTAATATAAGTCAAAGCCGATATTTTGGGAGTGATTTATAAAAATATTATGATTACTATTATTATTATTTTACGATTAAATTTAGTATTATTGACCTTTTTTTGTTGCTATTTTTACTCATACGTAACTAGTAGGCAGATACATAAAGAAGTTATAACATAAAAAATGAAATTGTTGAAAATATTGAAAATATTGCTCGAGAATTGAATACAAAAACATTCATAATATGACATTTTCTCTTACGAATTTTCAGTTTTAGAGTACCTAACGCACAACAACACATTTATCTGTACATCCATTAGATGCAAACAAACAAAATCCGTAAATAGTATATTATAATTATGTATCATGATGTATAAATTCACTTTGGTTAACGAACCAACTTTTACAAAGTGCCCGATTAGTCTTAACAATTAAGAAATGCCTTGACATTTTTAATGAACGTAAAAAAGAGAAAAAAAATTAAATTAAAGAAACTGCAAATTCTATCTCATTTGTGTTGTTGAATTGTGTTTGCCTTTTATTTTTTTTTCGTCTTTAATCAACATCTGATTTTACTGACGAATTCATAACTATTCTTATACTTTTAATTTTCATAATTAGGGTTTTTTTTTTATGTCGTGTTTAATCTGGTGTTGATAAATTAAATTTAAAATACTTTACTCTTAAAAATTAATTACATACTTCAATTTTAATACTATCGTGCCTATTTTTTTTATTAGATTTAGTTTTCAATTTGTTGAAATTTATAAAAGATCCAAATAACTTAATTAAATTATAAAATTATTTGAGTGCAAAAGTAGTACTAGTATGTATTACGCAATGTATTTTTTTTAAATAACATTTTATTTGGATTATATTTTACTAATTTTTAATATTTGTAATAATATATTAACAACAATTCTATCTATGAAATAAAGCATACAGTGGTTATTTTTTTTTTATAAATATAATAAAACATCATATAAAAAATACCAATTAAGGTACAATAATAATGTTGATTAATTGTGAAATTGAATTTACTGTAAAACTCTCGGATAAAATACTTACAGTTTGATGTAATTATTACAATTGGTTTAGTTTTTAGGTTAGATAAGTTTGCTATTCGTTTAGTGTATTTTAATCTGCCATTCCTCTAAAATAAAATTCTATAAATCACAAACTATTCTTCAAAATTGTTTAACATTTTAATATGTTAATGGAATATGCCTATGAAGTATTCAAAGTTTAATCTGTTTATTGTTTGTTTGTAACAGAAGTTATCAATGTATTAAATCTGTTTTTACAAATACGACGTAGCAATTACATAGTTTAGTGTTTACAAGGCGTCTAATTCAACAAATCGCAAATTGTTGATATCGAAAGAAATTATTGCCAAATAATTCATCCATTTAACACATTATTGATAAGTTTGAATTCGTTTTGTGGTGTTTAAAAAAAAAAAAAAATATGTTTTATAAAATATCTTGAAAATATCGTTATTATATTAACCATAATTATTGTAATTGTTATTTGATATTATTTATACATTTCAAGAAATTAATAACATATTATGAACATAATATCATAACGAATACGAGCATATACCTATGGGTAATGCACAATATATTCATCATCAAATAATCATAATACCTTATGAAGATTATATCGATTATATCAACCGCTGGTATTAATATACTTCGAAGTTAATATTGTGTCGGCGCTAGTACCCATAATATATTTGTGCATAATTATATTCAAACAATATGCATCATATGATTTTTCTAGGTACGACATAAAATTTCAGAGACAATATGGCGGATAACAGATTAACTGAAATAGTTTGGAATCCAGAGACTGAAACCGCAGAGTTATAAATATTAAGTTGAACATCTGCAATAGGTATTTCTGGAACTGATTAACATGTTTCATCTGTAAATATGTGTTGCAGTCCACGATTCCACCCCTTGTGTCGCACATGTGCCGGAGTAAAATCAAATGGTAAACACACAGTGTACCTTTAGTAGATATTGTACTAACGTATTATATAAAGTATAAACTATTAAAACAAAAACGAGGAATCTCAGCAGTTAGGCATTATTCGGTAATTCTTACTTAAAGCTTTTAAAGAATTCAAATTTTGTTAAATTTTGTGGGTACATTTGTTTCAAGAAATTTAATACATATTATGACCTTTCAAATACGAGAACCTATTAAAATTATCATTAGAAATAAACATCTTTCACGCATCGAGGCAATCACTGTTTCATTTTTTTAGCAACGATGGAAATTACATGGCGAGTGTGATAGTTATATTCCGGAATAATAAAGTTATCATGACACAGATAATCAGACATTCTCCATTTACTATATTACCTATTGTGAATCATGTTGTTTGCAAAATTAATAATAGGTAAATTAATGAAAAAAATAATACATGTTATTTTTTAATTTTCCGGAATTCGTTAAAATGAATTTTTCAAACAAATAATATGACAGCTCAGTAGCGAAATATTGGTATGAAATATAATATATATACACATAGTACAAGGGTACTTTTTATTAAATCTTAATGACTTATCAATTCATCCTATACATGAATACTTTTTAGAACTGAATTTCAAAGATAATTGTTAAAACAACTGCATTTCTCGAATTTAAGAGATTTTAAAACATACGAATGAAAAGAAAACATATCAAAAAGGTGTAACAAAATGCGTGCCATAGTAATATGAAGTCATGTTTGTTTTGTCGAAAGCAATCGCTGTTCGTGATATTGTAACCTGAATGATAAAAATGGTTGTTATTAACATTGTGGGGATATTGTAAAACCCAGATTTTTCATATGCCCCTAAAACAATATAATAATAATAGTGCCCAAGGTTATTTGTACCATATTATACAGTATGATTCAAAGAACATGCATACTCCCATTTTATACTTTAATAAAATATATTTTATAAACATTCTGATTTTTAGAACTTTCAAGTACCCACCCTATATTTAATTACCATCAATTGCGAAATTTTGGTTTTTTTATACTTTCTTGGTAGTGGCACAAACTTTTTTTCTCATACGGTTTTCCAACATTTCTAAGGACATTATATAATACCGTTCATTTATGTTTCTTTAGTAATTGTTAAACTAATTGTTGGCTTAAAATAATTTTAGGTTTATAATATTATAAATAATTTTATTATAATACTGCTAACAGTTATTAAACTGATTTTAAGTCAATACCGGATGTACCTACCGGTGAACGGTATGAATATGTTTATCGATAAAATAACTTGCATTTAATCTAAATATTATTACATTATTAATATCTCATTGTGTATAGTAAACAATAATATTTGAAAAAAGTTTTTAAGGCGTATGAATAATATATTTTGAATAACAACACAATTACTAATTTATTGCTAATTTCTGTTTAAATATCTAGTTTTGAAAACACACACACATTTGATTGTAAAGTCAATACATTCATCAATAATGTAGAACATAGTAACAAACTAGTAGTATGTGAATTCATTAGTCAAAAATTTTTTTTTTTTTTTTAATTGATCCTGAGCCCGGCAACTGAGGCCATTAGCTATTAGTAGGAACTGTAGGTTTTTTTGTATTGATGGTTTGTAGGTTTTTGGAACGGTAGGGGGAACACGTGTGTGTTTGTTTTGGCAGAATTTCGAATGGGGCACCCGTAGGTTTCTGCCATGCCCCGGGGGTGGGGGATGGCAGCACTTGCTCTCCGGTCACCGCGACTTGTCCGGAGAAAAATGCCGCCCGGTGGCCGAGGATCGAACCGCGACCGGCTGCGTCGCAGCGGAAGAGTCAGACCACTCGGTCACCTCGTCCCCCTAGTCAAAAATTGTTTAAAGTTGAAATAGTATAAAAATCATTACCTACTGTAATATATTTATATATTAAAAGCTGGTAAATTATTGTAGACAATACCTATATTGTTTTAAGCACCCATAAATATTCGTAATACGAAAATACTAAAACATCATCATATTGTGATTATGGTTAAAATCATAATTATTGTACTATAGTTAATTTTTGTTATAATTTAGACTTTGTCAAATCTGAGACTGCGGATAAGTCCATAAAAACTTGTTTATTTTGGTTTATTAATTTATTGCTGCTATGTTTAAAGGTCGCCTTGGATATATACATTTAAGCAAAATATATTCCAGTTATGATTTTCAAAATATGAAACTTAAAATTCGATTATGATGAAATAACTTAATTTAAGCTACAAATCATCGTAACAACAAAATTATACCACAAAAAAGTTGAAATAGATTAAAGATTTTGGTGCGACTAACTTAAATGGTAAAATTTTCAAGTGTTTGACCAGAATTCAGGTTTATGATACTTTTTAAAATAAATCAATCAGTTTAAACTAGATACATCCATTGTATTAAGCAATGCGATTTTTTGGTCACGTTCTCCTATGTGTATGCTTAAAAACCTAATGCATATATTCAAATGCTGATTTTTGAAATTTTTAAACGCACATGAAACCCATATTTTTTAATGCTTGAGATTTTTCGTACCACTTAGGAGAATTTAAAATGTTAGTAATTACTATTGATCTAACAATACAAATATTTGTAAAAATAATTAAAATATAAAAATACTAAATCTAAAATTACATTTATTTTATATTATTGTAAAACCATTTTTAAGGATTATTATCCTTAGTATAAACATTTCAATAACTCAAAAACTGCTCGTTAGAATTTTAATTTCGATACATCAATATTTTCAATAAAACCCCCCACTAAATAAATTGTATTGAAGGGGGGTACTCATTTGAAATATAAAAATTTGTACCACCACAAAGCACTTCTGAATAGTGCAAAAAATATCAGGAATTTGAGAATATGGACTTTAAGTACGCTTACAAAATCTTAAAATAAGAATTTGAATAAATTTATCATTAAATGCCAAATGATGATGAGCATGCTTAAAAAAAACATCATGTAAATAAATATAATAATATGATGAAATCATTTTTCAAATTAAATAAGGCTTTTTTAAATATTGTATATTTATATTAAGCTTTTATTTCTGTTTATTGTGATAAATTATCAATAATTGTATAACTATACGTATTTATAATTTAACTGTTTATTTGATGAATACACTATAACTGAATTTGCTTTTTATGTTTGAGTATAATTTTTTTTGTATTTTAAAATTTCAACATAATTTAACTAAACAATGCCACCTAATATGTGCTAAATTGTAAGTACAAACAATTTTCAAGTATGTTCAAACTAACTTACCCATAAATTAATACACAATTTTACATTGCTATGACTTAAAATAAATTTGTGTTTATTTAAATTATTTATGTGAATTAGTCAAAAAAATCATAAAACACCTAAATAGCTTATCGGATTTTAATTTTAAATATAATAATGCATTTAATGTAAAATGTAATTTATCAAACAGAAATATAATACAAAAATATTTTTGGAAACTGGTGAATCAACACGTTAAAAATGTAACAATAATAACTCATCCATAACATTTTCATGAGAATAGCTTTTACACAACAATGAACAGCTTACATATAAAATTATTTTAGTGTATTTTATTAATCTGTTTGATATCAAGCACATTGTTTTAAATATTTTACTTTGGGGATCATAAATAACATCTAAATTATAAAAAAAAATTATTTTTGAAATGTAGTGTGGTAAAATTAATTTACTATTCGTTATGTCCTTGTATTAGACATGGCGATTATTTTAATAGCAAACAATCGTCTTGAAAATGATATAATAAAAAATATATGCTAATATAGTGATATTCAACAAATAAAATAACTTCAAAAATAATAACACACATGACAAATATTAAATAATACATATTTTTTATTTTTGTACGAAAAAAATATTTTCATTTAATTATTTTATATAGGTTATTAAGTAAAACACACGTTTATTGGTCAAATAATTACTCTGTATACATAATATTTTATTCGTGTATTAAAATTATGATACAAATCAACTATACACAGAACAAACAAAAGTATCTTTACATGAATAACCTTGTATAAGTATAATAGCTTAACAACATTTTTTATATGAAAGCCTGAAATTTGTATAATTTTAACACAATGTTCTGCATACATATTTTATTCTTTTTATAGACATTTTAAGTTTAAACGAATTTAAAAATTTCAAATTTCAATGGAGGATAACGTTTTTAGTTATTCCATTTTAATTCGAAAATTCTTTTGGCGGGGCTTATAATTTATATTATTATAGTAATTTATATTCCCTATACATTTTATAAACATTTATATTAATTGTATGCTATCACCAAATACTTTTATGCCTCTATAACCTATTCACATCATTCAACGGTATGTCTGTAATGACTCAAAAGATAGTAACGATTGTATAATATTATTCAGATATAAGTAAGTATCACAGTTATAATATTTTTTTTGGTCTTATTAGAAATATACAATCTGTGCCCTAGAGCACAATAAAAATTGTGACCTTTCGAAAATTCGCCAAAAGAACAATTTTTGCTTCGAGCGTCATGTGGTTGCCCGTTGCTTTCGACAAGGTCACCAACCACGAACCGAGCCTCAATAGGCCAGAGTATCGTGGATTATGCTGTAGTTTCAAGACACGTAATATGGGAATGAAATCACACATTTAATAATAATAATAATAATAATAATAAATAAAATTCACTACAAGAAAAAACCAGTGTATCCTATCGTCAATAGTCAATGCGAGTTAATGATTATAATGATAATAATACAACAAAAAAACGTAGACGCCGAGGCACACATTACATAATATATATTGAAAATAAAGATTTACATACCAGCCGGACTTACACATTACCAAAAAAAAAAAAAACACACACACACTCATCATCCGATGTTTTATTTGTCCACCAAAGGTAAAGTGGCAGTGACTCGGTGGGCATCACTATATTTTTGTGTGCTTATAAAATATTAAATTAAATTAATGAGACTTCTTGGGATCGATCGCTGGAGACGTCCGTCCAGTCGAAGGAGGAAGGGAAAGAGAAGAACGAAGTATGCCCGAAGCTCAATATTATAGAAGACGGCAGCGGTTATCGTCGAGGCCTAGGGCTTTCTCACGGATAACGGCTACGCGGGAGGTCTAGCGAAATAAGGTTTGTGTGCATATGCAATATATGCGTTCGGTGGTCGGTCTGGTGCCCAATACGAATAATTAGAGGAAAAACAGAATTTGAATTAAAAGTCACCAAATTTATGCTACAAGAAGAAAACCTGAATGCAAAATATGAGAGAGAAAAAGCCACGCTATACCTTTCTTTGATTATAATATAATACAATTGTCAGCGAAAATTTCACTTAGGTATCTACGAATAATGGTAAAATAAATTAAATTGCTATTAATATCATTATAAATATATCGAAAAATATGCTTTCCTAGTATTATGCTATCAGACGATTTCGGGTTAGGTTTATCGTTGTATTCAAATTGAACACATACATTACAGTGACTTACTCAATGACGAGACACACTCGACACCTACAACTGGCTTACAGCAGAACAGTAACCTGTTTTTGTTTTATTTAACGCTAAAGAAACATCAGAAATCATTGTGTCGAGAAGGGACGGCTTTTATCTGTTGGTTTAAGAGTTTAAAAAAAAATACATACAAAATATTTCCAACAGAAAAGCTATTTTTTTATACGAGAGAAGTAATTTTAGTAGACAAAAAAGGGGTTCAAAATTCGCTCTCCAAACGGACGGGTTAAGCGCGTTTTGTCTTAAATTACCGAACAAAACAATGTTGGACCCGAATGAGATCGGTATGTTGGCAATTTTCTTTTTCTAGTTTTATCCTTGCGCTCTATAAATAGTTCCATTCGGACACAAAACAAAATTAAAGTACATATAATAAATAAATACCAATCTCAAAGATTAAAATATTTTAATGCTGAACCTAAAGACTAAGGTTATATAACTTGTTATACGATTTCGTATATACAATATACGCATATGTTATTACACATATTTTAACAATAAAATAAAACAATATATATATATTTTAGTAAGAAGCCAATAATCAATGTTTTCAAATATTATGTAAGTTAAGAAAAAAACTTACAAACTATTTTTTATCATAAAACCAACATTTTAAATTGTACCATTCACCGTGTACTCATACGCATTATATTGTATTGATGTATATGACTCAACTTATAAAAATAAAAATAAAATAACAATCTACCGTAACTCATACAATAATATTCAAACAAATAAGAAAATTATTAAAAGGACTCTACATTTTAAGTCTAATATGGTACATTTGTCACTTCACACAAAATCTAAAAACCAATAGTATTAAGCTTCAAATTAAGAAAATCAAATGGAAACTTACACATCAAAATAGACAGAAATGAACCCAAGTTCAACCTATGAAAAATACCTTGAGTACACTTCAGTAACGACGAAATTTAATGAGACCACCAATGATTTATCTACTCTGAAAGATAACAGTTTAAGGACATTATTAAAATGCATCTTATAACTTAATTACAAGCTGTAATAAAATGGATCAAAACAGAACACATAAATCACAAATTTTGCAACAGAAAAAGAGTTGTAAGAACATCCCGAAATTATTATAAACAAGAAATACGTATCGAAAAAACCAAAAACTGTCCCATATATTATTTGCGAATTGTGAGATACTTAAATACACATCATAATATATTAGTTAGACATGTTATAATCATTTTATTACAAATGCCAAAAATATGAAGAAAGTTGGTAATTACGAACACCTACCTCGATAAATAGCCTATGCTTGGATGTTGGACGTGGAAGCATGTCCAATACAAGATTAAATCGAAAAAATGTAAATATTTTTTTAATGAACAAATTTGTTTTTGACTAAACCCAATTAAAGCCGATATAGGATATTTGTGAGTTTAAGTTCTGATATATTTTCATTAATTATATATTTTGTTTACAGTCAAATAAATTATCACTCTCGAATTGCCTCTGGTCTGACCCTCGAATTGCCGCCCATGATTTTTTGTCGCTGAAAAGGTTACACCAATAAGCCGAATTTCCTACCGATTTTAAAACTATTATTCACTCGAATTTCCTCCCACATTAAGTAGCTGACCCTTTGGTTATCGAATTTCCTCCAATAAATTTAATAATCTGATAGGTACTTTGAATATTGTTTCACTTTAAATCTGGACTTCAACGTCGAGGAAATCACTATGTCGAAATCATTGTTTAAATATATTTTAATTAATTATTTTAAATATTAAGTAATATTAGAGTTATATTACACTTTGATTTAGATGAAAACTGAGTAAATACTAATTACAAATAAGATTTAATATACAAAGATAAATAAGCAAATAATATATTTTTACATAAATATAATACTGTAAATTTACTAAATCATTAAGCATGGTGAGAAATAGTTTCACTTTATTGTAATTTTATAATGATTACACAACTACAATATTATTTAATTATTAATTATTATGTATCGTACACGAAAACATAATAAATTATTATTATTAGCTAACATATAACATCTGATAAAACTTTAATCAAAATATGAAAATGTGGGAATTTGAAAATATTTTTCTGAAGTATTGCAAAAGTAAATAAAATCTATCTATGGTAGGTACGATAAAATAAAATATAGATAAATTAATTTTGACGGTTGGTATGGATGTATGATATGTGGGTCAAATAGAGTTCAACCAAATAACAAGTATTCTCAATTTAACTCCAAAAATACCCAGATGTAATTTCAGTAAAAAAAAAGGTCACCTACCTAGATTTGGAAGGCAATTCGTGTTCAGTGAAATAAATAAAGTGTAATTTTTAGTTTGACCAGAATGGTTCAAGTCATGTTTAATGTTAATATTGTATGAACTTTACACCTGATGAATTCCATGATCTAAGACAATTTTACAAAATTCGTATTTTCTGTGAGTCTGTAAATTGTTGAACCTACTTACTACATTATTGAAAAAGAGCTTTTTTTTATTATTATTTATTTATTTTTAGATCCAGAAATTCTAACCGAGTATTTTGTTTTGTTTTTTTTAATGTTTAGTTTAAGTATTGAACCCGATACTCAAGTTATTGAAAAATATTTAAAGTTTAAATATGAAGATTAAACTTGGAATTCTAGGGTACGTGCCTGCGTCACGTCATGTTTTCTCGGTGTATCAAAATGTTTATCTTATTAAATAACTTAAAAATAAGTTGAATATTTTTTTTTGTTTTAAAATTTTTTCTCGAAGTTTTCGTCGCATATTCTGAACTTTTAATTAAAATATTGGCTTACAATAATCTAATCTATTATTGTAAAGATGTAGTTTTTTGAGTGAAAAGGTAATTACTTTTTTTTTAATATTTACATTTACCAAAACAATCACTGTGTCCCGCGCGTGTTTATAAAGTCAACTCTTATAATTTTCAGTTCATTAACTTTTACCCTGTTCATTCCATTCGTGTGTTCATGGCAAAAACGTGAATAATGTATACAACTGTAATAAATAATAAGGTATTGTTTCGTCAGTGTAGTTATAATAAGATTATGAAATCAAAGTTCTCGTGTACTACTGTTATATACGTATACATATGTTTGTGTGGCTATAATAATTGGTCATATTAGTATGTACTCAAAACCCTAAATAATGACACAACTTAAGACTTACTACTTTCTTCAGATAATATTTTTTTTGTTTTCGTTTCGTCGGTACATCATTATATTTTTCCAAATGGAAATCGTAATTTTGCAAACCAAGTCACATGATGGTTGATACCCATCTCAGAATAAACACACCGTAACGTATACTTTAATTAATAAATGATGTTTGTACCAGATCGTGTGTGCGTATACAATAATAATATGATATAATGTATTTTGTATTAATATTATTATGATTACATCAAAGAACACAGAGCTGTGCATATAACGTAAGGACGTTGTACGGATATTATTTTCCTCGTAACTTCGAGCGATCTCTGTGGCACGCCTATCGATTAAATAAATGGTCAGAACACAGCAGATAGGTGAGGTTAAGTTACATTGTAATTTAGATCACTCCGTCGTATGCATGTGCGGTTCCGAGGGGGAGGGGGGGGGTAGTTATTTGCCACCATCCCCAGACCGTATTTCTAAGAATTGTATATTGTTATAAACAAAATTCCAAAAAAACATAGTATTATGCTATCGAACGTTTTCTGAAAATATCACGAGTTCAGCCCTTCCCCCTTCAACAAATTTTCAGGAGCCGCCTTTGGTCATATAACTGTTGATATTTCACAATTAACACCCCATGAAGTACTTAAATTAATAGATTACATGTGTACCCGATCGTTTGTGGATAATAATGTGATATTATGTATTAATATTGTTATGATAACATCAAAGAACACAGAACATAGGGCGGATAACGTACGGATATTATTATTTCTCTTGTAACAACGAGCGATCAATGTGGTATAACTATCGATTTTAAACGGTTTGAAGACAGTGGTAGGTAGTAGGTACTTACACGGTATCAATAACTTCTCCGGTACCAAACGGTTTTAAGTACCTATTATGTATACTATAATATTATAATATTCCAGTGGAATTATCAACACTCGTGTAAACATATGACGTTATTTCATTAGTTTTTAACACTTTGTTTTCCTTTTTTAAAAACCGGTACAACTCATTTTTCAAATTCTATTGTCAATTGTCATGTAAATAAAAATTATTAATTCCGATTTATATCTCACAAAACAAACGCGTCCGCTGTTTGCCCACTTAACTCTCGTGCTATATAAACGATTTCCAAACAGGGACTTCTGTTTTAAATAGTTACCAATACCTAATACCTAACACTGCACGAATACGTCATTATTTCAGATTTAGAATATATTATAGAATAGATGCATAGCTATATGGTTACAATTATAATAATTAAATAATAGTAGGTGTGTACACATTTTTCGCTTGGATTAGTTTTGAGTTTAGACTTAGAGAGTGTGAGCATACGGAAGATATTGGTTCATGGCAACAATAATATATGCAGTAATATTCAATAGGTGACAGATGTCTATAGACTCGTCGGTGAAATATACAAATCAAACTTACTTTTTAACAAGAATCGAGCGACATATTGTTACAGTCATTAAAATATCAATCATTAGTTAAAATTAATATTATAATATAGGGATAAAAACTTAATTGTACTGGGTTTTTCAGTTCAACATACAGTATGATCACGGACTTAATTACTAAACCAAGCCAAAATTCTACTAAAAATGCACACATATTTTTAAGTCGGCTGATAAATGGCAACAGTTTTTGGTTGCTCACGATGGAAAACGTTTTAAATTCAATTGTAAAGTGATTATATGATTTCGTTCAAAAAACTATTTTGTGCAGAGCTCAGTTAATTATAGTGTTTAAGTTGTCTAAAAGATTGTAAGTCCTTGTTGATATAAATTGAAATTCAAGAATTTTGAATTTAATTAAATAAAATGTTAAAATATATAATACGATGAATAACCTTATACCACGTTATTACCATGAACATGCATTTATCGTTGTAAAACTAACTGATAGAAACAAAATGTTATGAAAATATATTTTTGAAGAATAAAGTTCTAGATTTTAACAAGTTTTGTATGAATGTCATGTTGATAAATGTATTACAGTCCTAAATATATTATTAACTTCACATAAGTTCTATATTAGGTCTTAACGTGTTAACTGAACTGTTTTTCTGCTTTTTTGAATATATTTATATATTTTTTTTATAGATTTGAGCGAAGCAAAAAATAAATTTATTTAACAATAAATATTTTTTTTTAAATATTTTTTTGTTAACATATTTTTGGGCAGCGGGAGACGACAGAAATAAGTGTGTACCGATTTTATTGACAGGGCATCAAGTCTAAATGGTAATTCAAAGAGGTAATGTTTCATTTATCTACATCGTTGCTTTTCGTATATAAAAAAAACTACCGAAACCGACAAAAAAAAAAAAATAAAGAAACTTCGTTTTAATTGGTTTTAATCATCCCACTCAGAACCGTGATATGAGAGTGCTAATTTTTCATATTGCTTTCGAATTGAAAACAAACAATTTAAAAAGCAACTGATAATATATGACATTTTTATCATGATGATTTTTTTGCAAAAATATAATCTTTTTAATATTTTTATGTGTTAAGTATACTTAAGACAAAGAAAAATATTTACAATTAATCAAACATTAACATACAGCATTATTTGTTTTATTATAATGCCAAATGCATTGTATAATTATATCATAATAGTGTAATTGTTTCCTAATACCTTTTTTTTACTTCCAGTTAGAATAAAAAAAATTGTCATGCGTGTAGTTTTTTTTATTATTTCAAGGCATTTTTAAATCAATATTCTACCACTAATAATACACAATTTAGTATAATTCTGATTGGGCATTGGATCGTCTTTTTTAACTCAAACTTTTAGCGCCTAAATTGATTATTATAGTTTAAAGGTTAGATCCAAATAATGTTTTCGATATATAACTATATAAGTAAAGTTGTTTCGGATTACGATATCTCCTACCATAAACAATTCGAAGAAGCTTCCGGATGAATGCATACAGCGACAGTTATTGGGCTCGTGCCAAATCGGTCACAACGAGCATCATCAATTTGTTTCACTTTAAAAAAGCAAATACTATTGCTACTGCTATTAATAATAATACGTAATAACAATGATCATAATAATTATCATAACTATACTATTTTTGACATATAAATAAATATTGTGTTCAACCCCTTTTAATAGCAATAAAAACGCCATTAAATAACAAACTAATCCGAAAAGAATATTATCATCAAAATTAATATTTATTTTAAATAAGACTTATTTACCGAAAATATCATCTATAAAATGAGTTAAAAGTTTATTTGCTTTTCAACAATTCATATTTCATACGTTTAATTCAATACAATAAATATAAATATAAAATGTTGTATTGATTATGAATATTATTTACATGGCGTTTAATGACATTAAATTAAATAGTTTTTTGTTTGTTCGGTAAACTAGGAAAATCAATACCTACAATAATTCATTTATAATAAAGCCATTTATTCATTGAAGTAATAAATTATTTTAACCCATAATCTTTTAACTCAAAAATCTAATTTGGTACAAACACAATAAATTTCAGTCATTGTGCAATAAATATAAAAATTCAGACATGCTTCTACTATAAGTAATTAGTATGGATCAGTAAAGTTGTGCCAATAATTTCGGTAGGCCCATATGCTAATTTATTACTGAGTGGGCGGGCTAAGTTTCGTTGTCATAAATAAATTTTCAAATTATTGAAAAACAATTCTGAACCTAATTGTATTCTGATTTCAAACAATAACAAAAAAAATCTAATGATTAATGAAACCAAATTGTCTACGACTTCAAATTATATTATGTAGAAGTAATATGCTAAGTTATTCACCCAAATCATAATACGATTGGTAATACAATTGGGTTATTCAATATAAAAATATTAAATCATTTAAATTGTGATATTCCTAGTCTGATAAATTTCAAAATATAGTTTCAAACAATGAATGATTTAAATTCTCACTTATTTTTTAAACTGCTGAAAGGTTAAAAAGTAATACATTTATAATTATAATTACAAACTTAAATATATGTAGCTATAGGTACATTTAAGTTAAACTGTTTTCATAGATTTATAGATGTTTGTCTTCATCCTTAATGAAAATTCGAATTGAACAAAATAGGCACCTATAAATTCAGAGGTAAAGAGAGAGTATCAAAATCTGAAATGTAAACGATTTCCATTAAAAACGAAAATAAAAAATACAATATTCACAACATCCTAAAATTCGGACGTTACATAAATTTATGAATCAGTTATATTCCAGTTTTTGAATAATTATTATTAGCAGGTAATCAATTGTTGTAATAAAATAAAATAAATGAAGTAGTTAAGTTTAGTGCATGTTTATTAAAAAAAAATTTAAAAAAAACGAAAGCACTATGTAGGTAGTACAAATACGGTATGCCTCGAGTGTACCTCGTCTTCGAGCAGTTCACCATAATGGATAATTAATTTGAATTCAATGGTAAATAATTGCATTCGAAAAGCGATTCTGAATAATTCGTTCGGTTGTTCTATATTTCTAAGAATATCATATTAATAATTATATTTGTAATGCAATATGTTGAACTAATTATTACCAAAAACAATCGCATACACAAATTGATTAAAACAAACCATATATTATGACTGTTACTACATATAGATTATTACTACAGTTTTAATTAACTTATTAGTCAATTTACCGATGTACCAATAGAATGGTATAAATAGGTTCATGGAATAAATAGCTTTAAGTAAATCCAAATATTATTCTGAATATTGTTTTGTGACTAACACACAATAATTGAAGTAATAATAGATGCACGTTTCGAGTTTAAACGGAAAATGTTTTTTGAATAATAACTAAATGACAAAAAAAAACGTTTGAGGATTATATGCTAAGTACCTATAATACCTATAAATATTCAATGTTATTAAAGTTTGAAATACAGACGCTGATAAAAAAAAAAAACTGTTGCCACAAGCTTCACTTTTTTCAAAGCCCAGTAAAAAATGCTTGGATGTGAGGAATATCGTATTACATTTAAATTTATTTTTATTCATAAACAAAAATTGTAAGAAAGTAGAAAAAGCTAAAAAGTTGACAGTTTTCAGTTTCCTTAAATAGGTTTATAAAAGAAAAATATTTTCAAAACTTAATCATGTGTAGAAGATGTAAATGCGTTTACATATTATGTCTATTTGTGTTATTTTAATTGGTGAAACGTTTTATAATTTTTAATAATAATACAAATAGAATTGATTCGATCAATAACTGGTTCCCCGAAATATTTTTGTTTTGTCTTCGTTTGGGAAATTTTTACTCCAGATAGAACAAACTATATATAATTTGTTAAAATAAACCTCCCTTAATATTTTTAAGATTAAAACATTTTTCTACTGTGAAAAGTGTCTTCAGACTCACACACTAACACAAAAAAAATAATAATATAAAAACACATTATTTTTACAATCCGCTCAGAATATAATAGAGTCTTGTCTGTTTTTGGTATTTGGGAGTATCCTTTTGGAATTCTGTGGTAAGTTAATTGAAAATGTGTTCAAAAGTAAAGTAACATTGGAATGATCAAATTAGTTGGTTGGTAAATATTTCTTTGTGGTAGGTTTAATTCAAGAATAAATATTTATGATTTATAGAACAATGTTATCGAATGTCACATTAAAAAACAAAATGTTGACATCAATTTGTAGGGCCTATACAAAGTTAATTGGTATGATTAAATCAACAACAAATATTATAAAGAACAGCATACTACTAATTGGTCCCTTCGGCAACAGACGGTTCAAAAAAATGTCCAATTATAAAATGTATTGAAATAGAAATTCCCACACTTAGAACCAATATTCAAATGATATTAGCAATAAAAAAAAAAATTAAAAACAAAGCCAATCATCAATCATGGTTCAAATAACTTCATTATAAATGCCTGAATATTTGTCAACGTGGCAGCAGCTTCCGCTTATTATTGTTCATTATTTATAATTCCACGAGCTGAAAACCACCACCACACCCTTATAATTTAGTAATTTATTTCACAACCATATATCACCTTTTAAGTTCTAACTAGGACTTATAATGTCGGTTACTTGTTTGATACCATCCATTTTTTCAGACAATAATTCAGGAGGGTTTTAACAGATTAAAAACCAACTACCACGATTATAAAAAATTAAACATTAATTCGGTTGCGTATCTAATTCGTAAGACAATAAAATATAGTGGAAATTCTTAAATTATACCATATGGCACATTATATTATTTATTTTCATTGAAATGCTGCAATGTTAATAGCGTTAAAGCACACTACGATTTTTAACAATAAAACAAAATAAATTAAAATTTAATTTATGCCTCTTTTTTTCTGTTAAATTATTATACTCGTATATTATACCCTCATAATCAATATGAATGTACACAAATACTGAGTAGAATCAATTAACCGTTATACTGATGTTAACCTTACACTATTTCGATATGATGATAAAACTGAATTTAAAAAAAAAAGTTTTTCCTGATTATTAAAATTTGTAAGAGTATTTTATGACTATTTACCACCACGGATTATCTGAAGAAAAAACTTAAATATTTACAGTGAGGACATTTAGTTAAAAAATATAATATTTTATTAATTTGAATGTATTATGTTTCTTTCACATTTTTTAAATAAAAAAAAAATACTATCTTAACACCGAGAGCAAGAGCTCAACTATTTCTTCGAGATGAAAAATAAAATTCAGTCAGACATAAATAGTCTTAATTTTAATTTAAAATTGTACGTACTATTATTATGCTCTTATTGTATGATGTGGTGAGTAAGGATTACAGAAAACAATTAAATTATTACTGTATATTTATTCAGAGTCTGAATTCGAGAACAATGCGAACAAATATGTTTTGTGACAGTTAATAAGTCAAGAAGATTCAAATTAAGTTTAAAGTAATATTATTTATAACTGTGTGGGTTCAGTTCCGCCAGTCTGTTTATATAGTACCTACCTGTATATTATTGTGAGTTGTTCAAATAATCATTATTATTCAAAAAATGAAAAAGTAAAACTCTGTGAGCATACATTTATGTCTAATTTATTAATCTGATATTTTTTAAACTTTTTAATGACCATATTCATAGTTATAACTTATAATGCTTAGTTATTTCATTAGTTGTATCAATAATTCTCTTTTTTCCGCAGTCACTATTATTACAAGAAGTCGCGTCATCACAAAATACTGCTTGCCAGTAAATTAAATTGTATAAGTGTATTAATACAACAATGCTCGAGCCTACTTATGTGGGTAAGTATATATAAACGAGAAAAAGTGATCTAGATGCACAGGAAACGGGTCGTATAGCGGCGAACGAGTAAAAAGGGACAAGAAGTCATTTGTAGAATGTGGCGGATGTGAGAAAATGGCTTTTTCGGGAAGATGCACTTGACAGGTGGGTCGGAAAGCTAAGGAAAGATACCGGAACATACGGGAGTAATAATTAATTATCTCGTATATACATGCACAGACATAATATATACTGTATACATTCGTAAAATGTAAACACATCTTGGCAACACTGTATGAAGTCACGATAAACTTGCACTACGTAAGTGCATTTACCAGAAGATAAATCCTCGTTGCAAAAAAAAAACCGTACAAAATATCTTATTGGACGATATTATTATTATTATTACGGGACGTTTGAAATAGGAGCTAAAATAACTATTAACCAAAACATCGCGTAGTGCACAAGCTAATAAAAACCCTTCATATTGTGGCATTTGACGCTAATTAATTGATACTAAAACACAAACATATTCTCGTGACACTACACGCATTAATTTGGTTACCGAAGATTGATTAACTATATTTATTATATGACAGTACTCGTATTTACCTGTATTATAAATATATGTGGGTAATTCATTTTATTATTACTTGTTAACTACATTAGTACCGAGTTTCACGCTCATTGTGTTATCATTTTTTTTTTATCATACCTACACTTAACATTGAATAACGATCGTTCATATTATAAAATATGTGAAGAATAATTTGAATTTATAATATTTTTAATGCAATAATCAATATTATAATAAAATATACGTGTGTAATTGAATAATTTAAATATTATCCCGGCAAACGTCCACGTTCCATCTCAAAAACAAACACGCTAATTATAATATATAGGTACCAAGGACCTGCGTTAATTATAATATTGTGGACTATAACCCGACCCCCGAAGTACTTGGCCATTACACTGGATAGGTCATATGAAACCCACCTAGCAAAATTCCTGGCAAAAATCAGCTCCCGCAGTAATATAATTCAGAAACTATTAAGCTCGATCTGGGGAGCCAATTTCACCACACTCAGAAGATCGCACTTGTTCCAGTAGAATATTGTGCCTCCGTCAGTATGAATAGTGAACATGTGAAGAGGGTCGATTCATATCAGGGAGCTAGTTCATTTAGCCTCCTCAAACCACATGCGTCTCAACCACCTAAAACTAGGCCCTTCGAGTGGGCCACGTAAGTCCCAAATACAATTAAAAAACATACCATTTCCACCACATCGAAGACAACACACTGGTATATTTAAAGATCAAATGACAGTCAAACAAAGCAAGGTAACACCCTATGACATTCAGCATTTCAAGTAACAATCCGTACTCGTTATGGTTGTCCACTCAATAAATAAATAATATAAAATATTTGTTACACGTTTCATTATTATTTAGGACTTGTCATAAGTGTGCACTAAAAAGACTATCTTGCTCTAAAAACACAAACATTTAATTATCAGTATGACATGTTTTAATTAACTATGATATTAACTTATTGTGTATTGCATCATCCGTGATACTATAGTTAGTAATCTGTATACTTATTTATTTTATTAATTATAGAACTTGTTTGTAGGTAGTCTCGTATTGTCCTATATTACTACTAATGAAGGATCTTTAGAAAGTTGTTTGAATTTCCGAAATATTCTGTTAGTCGGCATTCCACAAAGAGGTGGTTGACGATTAGAAGTACATTAAAAAAAAAAATACTTTCTTATGATGATAACTAATATGAAAACTATGTATAGCCAAAATCCACTAAAAATTGTTTATTGAAGACACTTATTTTGTTTTTGAAACTCAAAATTAAATAAATACATCGTTATAGATAACCCCGAGATGGCCGAAGCAAGACAAATGACAATCATCCTATTACTGAAAATTTTATCCTTGATATTGGTATAAGTACAAAACAGTTTATTAGACTTTTATAGTGCCCTAAACCATATATTTTTAAGAAAATAACGTTACTAGTAACAATTTATTGAACTCGAGTGAATGAGTGACGCTATTCAACTTTACGTACGCAAACACACTACAAACTAATGCAAGCCCTAAAATACCTAAAACTTTGCCACCTCACTATTTTGTGAAATTAAAATTTCACATTTATACCCTATTGATACATATTATTGTATCCATTTTGAAGAATTAGCGTTGAACCAATACAAATAAAAAACGGAGGACCTACCATTAAACCTAGTCACTCGTTTTATTTATTTATTTATTATTATTATTATTATTATTATTATTTTTTTTTTTTATAGCCTTTGACGTAAGGCCGCTCAATCTAATGCAACAGCAATACAGGGTCGCAGTATTATACGGGTAAGGTTTAAGTAATCAATATAGAATTTACAGACGAAGTTTTAAAAATAAAAAATAGTTTTGTGGTAAATTATAATGAGATCGTCAACTATAAAACTGTCGTACGGGTATTATATTATGATAGTATATAATCTGATTAAAAAAAAATCTATTTGATTTTATCGTTATATTAAATAAGCCTTTTTATCAGATAAAACTAAAAATTGTATGTAATGACATGCCATATTTTGCGAACCATTCAATTTTTACAAACAAGAGTTGTGCGCACCGTGAAATAATGTTCAATTCCAGTAAAAGCATAACAAAATCATATATTATCAACTTAAGCTAATAGCATGATAATATGTAAACGTTATGTTTTACTCGTAAACCATGTAGTTTAGACGTCTGAACAAACTTTTACATTAACATTTTATGTTTAAACATACAATACAATATGCAAATAATATATCGAGTTATATGTATTTTATTTGTTCACGGCAATATTAGCATCTTACACGAATCAATAAAAAACAAAATACAAATTACAAATTGAATTATTAGTTAAACGCACAATTTGAAATTTAAAAATACCAATTTGCGCTCGATATAATTTAAATTTTAGTGAAAGTAAGGCACCTAGGCAATGTATACGTCATGTTGTATATGAGTTTCATTTGGATTATATGGCAGTCTTATGATGGTTTTTTTCATTTATTGAAATGATTCAAAAGCGCACCATAATAATTATAATTCAAAAACATTTCTTTATACATTTAATAAGATAGATAAACATTATATAAAATTAGGTACCTATCATTCTACAATAATGTTATCTAGAAGTAACTAAACTTTGATCGTAAAGGTGTATTTAGGTACACTGGCAATGTTAACATCATAGAATAATAACTATATTAACACCTACTCTTTCCACTTTTAATGTTGTTTCGAAAAAAATAATAACTTGCGAGTGTCAGTATACACGACAGAAATGAATACTTAAATGATTATTTAACTTTGTTTGGAATTAAAATATTTTACATAAATATATGATAATGGATGTATACAGTATATTAAATTATATAGGTATGCCAGTTACAAATAATAAAACAATAATTTTCATTCAATTTACGTCTAACGCAAAATGTAAATGTGTTAAACGGTCCGCTGTCATCAATGAAGTATTTCACTTCAAAAATGCAATAAAACAAGCTTATTGTATAGGATATTTTTATCGTGTAAAAACTGCTCTAATATTTTTGTGGTACCACGTGGTAACTTGGTAAATTTAGGTACCCCCATTCAATTTAAATTTTATTACCCAGCATTTTATACAAAAACAATCTCTCACATTTTGAAACTAATTTGGACTTACCATAAACATGTCGAAACATTTCATTTCAGCACTACGAAAACTTTCAGGGTTTTTTTGTTTTTTTAAATCTTGTTCTTAATATTATAATGAGAACGACCGCTGTTCTTCTTGCAATTTCATAGACAATTACCGGATAGCAACATTTGTTTTTGTATCCCTCTTTATATTTTGAAGATACCGTATTGTTTTGATAGTATTCATAATGGCTTATTATGTACGGGGTAGGAAGTTTTGTTTGTGATTTACAGCTGGATGCGGTGGATATAACATATCTCTAATTTATTGACATTTTATAATATGGGTCACATATCACACCATAACAATATTTATAAGTTACTATCGTATTATCATATTTTGTTTAATACTAGATATTTCTCGATAAGAACAATATTATATAAATATTGATTTGGAAATTTTATATTGTGTTATATCAGCTAGATTTTTGCTTATCGGGTTGTCAAATGTGGGTCAAATTTTATTATATGCATTAAAACCGAAATTCGTTTTATCAACAAAAAGAAAAATAATTATGAATTTTTAAAAATACCAATTAATATTTTTTTTCTATGTGGTACTAGCATGGACTAGAGTACGTAGGTTTTAAATATTATGAATGTAATATAATACTGAATTTATTATGTTCATCGAATGATTTAGTTTAGTTAAATTATTGAAACAAATAAATAATTATAAAATGTTCAAACGTCTCAGCAAAATTTTTATTTAATGACGATATTATGAATGTTACTAATTTATTATTAAACGTATCGAGCAACAGATATGTAATATTATGTATGTTTACATTTTACATTACAATTATTGTATACTTGGGTTAACCGATGATTTTTTCAATATTGTTTCAGGCATATTATTCAATAAATCTTATACAGCTCAGAAATGTATATATATTTATTTTTATGTTTACATTTTTATTAAAATATTTAAAATATATTTATATTTGGTATTATAATATACAAATAGTAGTTGTATGGGGTGGAGGTTGATTGATGGATCGCCTTTTCCTGGATTTTTTTTAACATAAAATGAGTAAAAAAAATCAATATATAAGGACTTGGGGTAGTACTATTACCGTAGAGTGTACACTTTTTAATAAATTATATAGCAAAAACAAAGTTGAAATTGATTACTTGTACTAATCTTTAAATTTAAATTATGGTAAAAGGCGATAGCAGCCAAAGCCATTGTCGACCAAAACTTGGGAATTATTTAACAATTAAAAAAAAACACACAATGTATTTATATTACAATTACGTTTGTAATCTTGTCTTATTTTGAGAAAACACAAGATAGCCAATTTTTTTAATTACTAGATGTAATTATTTTAAAAGTCGAATTATCCTATTTAATTAATTATTATAACTGAAGCGCCATGACTTTTTAAGCTTAGATAGAAGTGTGTCATTTAGTAGCTGCAAGGGTGTGTATGAGAAAAAACACAATACACCATATTTCTTCTTTTTTTAAAAAAGGCCGCGGCATCTATGGCCATTGGATACAAGGTAAAGATTGTTAAGATATAGGTATTTACATAAACAATTAACAGATTTATACAGTATTTATAAGATTGGTCTTGATTAAAAAATGTACCATGAGACTTAATATGTTGTCTAGGTGGAGGGCTTCCGACAGGATACCCCAGCTTCTCGTTTGTCCTTTTCAAAGGAACGGCATTCGGCTATAATGTGCTTAACTGATAACAGTGTACCGCAACTGGTGCATATGGGTGGGTCTTCCTTCTTCATCAGGTACCGGTGAGTTAGCGACGTGTGTCGCATGCGCATTCTATTAATTGCGGTTTCCATTTTCCTTGAGATGTCCGGTGGAAAGGGCCATGTGTGGATGGTATTTTTGATTTCGTTTAGTTTTGACGTGCCTTGTTTCTATACCCTTAGCCATAGGTTGTTCAAGATTGTTTTTGTTATAGATCTAGCGTCTTGGATGGAGAAACAATTAAGTCTAATAGCATAAGAATAGTTCATTGCTTGGCATCCTTTTTCGCCAGCTCTTTCATTTCTCGAGATTTGGTTATGGCCAGGAATCCAGATCAGTGTGATTGAATAGCCAGATTGTGTAAGGTCGTTGAATTGATTCTAAATTTTCTTGGTGATCTCGTTTGTGGTGGAGATGTTTTCAATACTCCTCAGTATACTTAGTGAGTTGCTTAGGATCACTGCTTTGTGTATAAGTCTTGTTTTTTTGAGGTGCGAGGCAATATAAATAGCCACTGCCTTAGCTGTGTATATGAAGCTAAAATTTGGTAGTCTCAGCAAGGTGACGTGATCTAGAAATACTATCGCTGTTCCAACACCATTTTCCATTTTGAAGCCATCAGTGAATTTTTGTATAACCGTGGAAATCGGGGATGATTGAGAGAAGGTGATGATTGTAAATTACGTATTATATTTTATAATACGTAGTTTAATGGTGTTGATTATGGGTTATTTACATATTATAATTCAAGATCAATCCTACAAATATTTTTAATAAAAACGAGTGGAGTTCGATTGAACCTTCGAAATGCAAATTGTCAATAATTTATTAAAAACGAGTTTTTTTTTAATTTGTTCACCAGCACATTCATTCTACAACTGACCTTTCTAAAATAACTTTTTATTAGCTTATAGTTTTTGAAAATAATTCATAGACCTCATCATAATTTTTTTTTTTTAACAAAATATTAGCTTATTTAGTTATTTACATTGATCGTTGTAAAACCATATAATATATTATAGGTATATATATGTCATAGATCATGTAACTACTATAACATATTAACTTGTTTTTGCATCATATTATTATAAACATTTTTTCATATCATCTTATTTCAAATTGCCTTCTGCAATTTATAATAAATTAATTAATGAATAATTGAAAACAATTAAATACTAAAATGTTTAAAAAAAATGTAATAACAATCGTACAAAATTATTTATATTATACAGTATTTGGAACATAATATGGTCCCTTTAATTGAGCAAATATATATTTTTATTTAGTAAAATCACAAAAATAAGTAAAAAACAGTGCAAATAATTCAAAAGATCCCTTATAATAATTATGGTATAATATGTTTCAGAAAACACACACACTAAACGATCGCATGGAGTATACGGTGATTTGAAAGTGATAACAAAACCCAAGAGTACCATTTGTTATTATGTAGTATGACCCACTCTAATGGCATATTGCATTGGTTTTCAAAAGAAAAAATACCAACCAAACGTTTTTGACAAGAACAATTTATGAGGGTTAAAATATTATGTAAGTTACAATTTTCACTGTATTTTAAAAACTATTTTAATGTGAATTACCTATAAATCGATTTATCATTTATGCGTGTATAAAACTCCTAAAAAAACTAAATAAAAAACCATTTTAAAATTTAAATATATTTAATTTATTATTTGGAAATTTAGAACACCAATATCCGAACTCTTCATTAGAGCTGAGGAGTAAATCAAAAATTATACCAAATTAAACATTTAGTGATAATTTACTTGGTTACCAAGAGTATAGGTTTTTATGATTTTTCTGCAATTATTTTATTTTCGTTGTATTTGAAGTGGTAAAAAGTAAAGGCGATTAACGTGTCTATCATTACACCAAGATTGGAAATTTCACACAAATTCCAGATCTCTAGATTCATATTTTATGTATTTTTTTCATCTAGTTGTTTTAAACATCAAGTGGAAAAACTAACAAATATGATAAATAAACTGTAAATGTATTCAAGGTAGAGTTCAGATCTATGGGTAACTATAACCACTTGTAGCTACAAATAGCACTAAACAATAAATTGTCTTATCCAGCAAAGCAAACCAAAACAATAATTGTATCAAACGTGGCAATATCATACCTCTTTAATTATATAACCTGGTAGTGGCACAAAGCTCTGTGATGGTAATGCAATAGTTGTGTATTTTAGAGATTATCTCTAATTGGGATTTTGACAACATTTGCACATGATAGTTTTCGATTCGATTAAACTTTGCCCTTGGTAAATACGTTTGCGCATATGGAAAAAAAAACGATCTCAACAATCGAATGAAGATACACCTCCCCTCTACCGCCGCTATTACTACACAGTTATATGTTATTACTGGATTTCAAAGGCATTCGATAATTATTGTGCTCCAGGACTACGAAATTGTGAAAATTGGACCCATTCGAAAGACAAACGCCTGATTTCCAATAGGGTATTCTAGGGGATACCAATAAATAACCGAATCACAATGATGCACCCTCCCTTACCTCTCGGTACTAACGAACAAAGAACTTGTGCTATTATTGTTCTCTTCGACCATTCATGTCGAATATAGTGTTCCATTTTGCATTTACCGGATAAATCATTGTGATCGCTTATTACATAGTCGAATTTACTGTTTAAGTATACAATATTTGTGACATATTCAAAATCCATAAATTAAACATAAACGAATACAATTCTAAAATATTACTAAGAAGTTGTTTTAATATACAATTAAACTGTAATAATAACACAAAATATGTAATCAAATTAAAATCATGTATAATGCATTTAAATATAGGGTCAATGCTGTCGATAGGTGCACAATGTAACACGTAACAAAGATGGCATTTTATCCAAAAATACATATATGCATTCAGCTGGTGTCTAATGAAAATGTTAATGAAAAAAAAATGTGGAAATCATTTGATAGCGTTTAATAAACAATTCCTCGGCGTTCAAATCCTTTTTTTTATTATTTATTTAAATAATTGACAGAGCGGTTATTAGCCAGAAATTATTACATTATTTACGTAACAGTTACATTGCATTTACATTCTGAACCATTATAATTTCACATTTAATAATTTAAATCTATTCAACGATTAGTTAGGTTGCGTTAGGTCCTGACAAATATTTTTACCTGAAAATCCAATATACTGTCTACCTGTCTACTAATTAAGTTCTATGAAAATGTGGAAATATCTTCTCGTCGTATAATATTTTGTTGTTAAACACCTAGAAACTATTTTTATAATACACTCCATTCATGTTAAAAGTAAACCACTCGACTGACGAAATCTACTCGTGTTTGGGCATACAAACCCATAAACCGCTCTCACCGCAAAAATTAATTTAGGCTGCCTCGACACGACAGCTGTGTACGACACGGTCACCGATGATTCCGACCTTTGACAGAGTGCCTATAGACAAGAGCAACAACACTAGGAGGTCCAACCACGGTACGATCAAATATATCACACTTAAAGGCTTATTAATTTTAATTTTTATAAAATATTATGCAAATGTGTTTTCAATTTAATATGAACGCAATTCGTTTAATATCCGATAAGCAAATATTTTATTACCCGAACATGCCACAATGATATGACGTTTGTCTTATCTAATAATGTATTTCGTTATCACTTGATGGACATTTTTGTGACACGTATATCCATCATTAGTATAAATAATGGACATGTTCTTATGTCGAATATATAAAAACTTTTTTATTTTTATCACGCTTGAACAATTTATAGAGTTTTTTTCTATTGTACCCAAAAGTGTGTGCAGGATAGCTTTTTTGGAGGTGTACAAACACAAAAACAAAGAAGAGAAAATAAACGGGAAAGTTATATTTAAATTTAATGAGGATATTTTGATATAATGTTTTATTTTCGTTGACAACCAGTGTCATTATGTCCCGTTTGTATTTTTTTCGAAATTTTTTTAGGTTTACACATTTCATGTAGAAAAATAAACTGAGATCTTCCATTGAGGTTATATTATGCTAGATTTAAATATTTTTTTCCGTGTCAGTTGGGCCGTTTAAACATACCCCCCGTCGTGGTATATTATTGTTATACTTTATACACGTCTAATTTAACATATAATTTAGGTATAAGAAACTAGGGTTGTGCAAATAATATCATATTTTAGAATATAAATGCAAAATACAACTTTAATTACAAAACACTCCAAGTATAATATGTCAATTTCTGAACAAAATGATAAAGCCATTGACGTTACACCAATAATGATGCGCGAACTATTTATTTATTGTAATTGTCTGTTATCACGTTTTGGAATATTGTAGAAATTCTCAAAATATCATACGTAGCTCCTTTATAAACACAAATACATGTAAAGTTAAATAATTTTATATCAAGTGAGCGTCTTGTAGATATTATATTATGATTTTAGAGTATTTAATTTGGCCTGTTAATGAATTCTTAAAATATTATATATCAGCGAATCTTGTTACACGTAAAATGTTAAAATAAATAGACCATAAGCGCATAGTACAATAAGTACCGACAAGTTTTTATTGATTATTCAACTTTCAAATGAAAATTTTTAGTTAAAAATTGGTAGTGTAATCTTTATATTCAACTATTTAATCCGTTTATAGGAACATCGAATATTTTGTATTTTAAAAACAATATGAACCATTGGTAAGTACTTATATCGTAAACAGAGTTATACTTTGAATAGTTGTTCTAATCTTGAAAAAAATGTCTACTTTAAAAATATCATTCTATTTTTTTTTATACGTATGTTTTATGTTTTTATATGTAATTAAAAAAAAATATTGTAAACGTTTTGAATCTAAGTAAACTATTTTCATTTACGCGAAATGAGAATTTAACGGTTTCTTCTTTAATTCCCTCTCAGAATAGTTGTCATTTTTGACAATATATAGCAATCGGTTGATTTAGAAGATTGTCAAAAGCACTCTGGTTGCGGATTTTCGTCCATGTGTACAGTTGAGATTATACTCCGGTGACGATGCTTTAAGTGTAGTTTGACTCAAAGCCATAAAAATCGATTTCGCTATAGTCATTTTTTTTTTTTTTTGGCCCCTCAATGTCATTTGAATCCATTTACTACAAAGAATCTTAAAGACGTGTGTATATGTGTGTTTATGTATGCACGTATACGGCATGTATATGGCTGTGCTGCACATGTACATAAATATATATAGTCTTCAGAGAGTCAAAACAAATAAATATATGACTGTATATCAAAGAGGATAGAGCTGAGTGGGGTGGCTCTTGTCCACAGGGTACTATTTCGCCCGAAGCAGAAGCACGAACACCGGCACCACCGGAGTAGTATTCCTTTTGTATGGTCGGAACGTATACGTCGTGAAGTGC